>NC_081348.1:425248-438522 GCF_029784015.1 Lycium ferocissimum
ATAGTTCGACTATATTAAGAATGCTAACATCAAGAAGTGAATAAGAATCGTAGACATGCTCGGATCTTAAGAATAGAGTTACTGCCAGTATCATATCTTACTTACATCTAAGACATGCCAAAAGAAAGAAAGGTTAAGCTTTACATACCTTGTCCGCATCCTAAGCTAATTCGAACTTAAGTCTCGGCTTCTCATGATCTACAACAACGTCGTTAGATACTAAACATTAGTCATAGGTACCTTTTCCGCTTCTTAAGCTTCTCCAAATTCGAATCCCGCTTTCTTCAAAATCTACAAATGGTCATGTTTACCAAATATTAATCATAAAGCCTTAAGGATTCAATCTTAACCAATTCTTGCCTTAACCTTTCAAATAAATTCACTTATATTAACGAAATTTCGGCAGCATTTCCCCAGAATGCACCATCCCCGAGATTTAACTCGGCTCCAAATATCAACAACAATCCGAGAATGGAACTCGGCCACATTATTAACAACAATTCCAACAATCAAGCCTTCCAACTTCAACAATTAATTCAAAAGACACTCCAACATTAGTAGCTCCTTTACATAATTCAATAACATTTCCTTTACATATAATTCATACTTGTTCACATATTCAAATACTAATCCGAAACCATTCGACAATATGCAAGAGCATTTCAACAACCCGCACAACATTTCAAACGGCCCACCCAACATATACACTACCCGAATTCCTCCAAATTCTATAAGAACAATTACAACACATTTCCTTTCTTCCAAATTCATAGGCTACATCAACAATCTATAACTTTAGCAATATCATTCACTCTTATAATCATAAGGGACCATACTAATATCACATTAATTTCTTCCATGATCCACAAACGATTTCAACCTCATTTCCAATCATTAAATATTCATTTGACATCATAAAATTCACAACACAACAACAATTAAAATGCTAAATAAAGTCATTTCATTTATTCTACATAACACCACTATATTCGGCCATACTACACACACATATTTCATGAATTTCCCCTTCTCCACATATTTCAACATTCATAAATCATCTATAACACATGTAGAGAAAGATTGGATACATACCTTTTTCACTCATCTTCTTGACTTGACTAAGGTTATGAACTTGCAAGAATAGATGTTTTTCTTGCTCCAATAACCACTTCATCTTGCTAAGGACCTTCAATTAGTAGGAAATAATTTTTGAACAATTTTTTCTCAAGGTTCTTGCTCAATCCTTCATGGCCGAATGGCCTTTGGTATTGTTGTCTTCTTTTTCTTCTTCTACTTTCTTTCCTCTTAAGTTGTGGAGAAAGATGAATTATCTAGGTCTTTCTTCCATTTATTCATATATATTTTTAATTCCCATGAGCATGTGAGGGGCACATGCCCTCTCTAGAAATTTCTTAAAATAAATAAATATGACCATTTGTTTTGTTATATAAACTTTGGTCCATTCAAGAATTTTCTTGAATACTTATGAAATTCCCGTTTTGCCCCTAGTCTTCCACAATATTACCACGGCCCATTTTGCGAATTTCTCTTTTTACCCTTAGCCTCTCACAATATTTTCATACTAATAATAGTCATAAATAATATTCACGACAGCTCGTACATTAAAATAACTCTTGAAAATGATCCTGTCCTTAACTAGCTGACGACGACTTTCTCGAATTATCCGAAGGTATGAAATACGGGGTATAACATTCTCCTCCTTTATGTTGAACATTCGTCCTCGAATGTTCAACTGATCTTATGAGGTCTTGTAGCACTTCGGGGGTCCCGTTTGTGGTCGTTCTTCTCTTTATGCCCATTCCTTATCCTTTACCTATTCTCCTTGGCCTTTACACAAATCCTCAGTTTATGTCATAGGTTCCCCTTTTGGTCTAATATAATATGGTCTCCCCCCCTTTAGGGGTTCTTTATATACCCACAGTTCTTCTTTTCAACTCTGTGCACAACATAGCAGAATTTCTTACCATAAGTTTTCCCTTCACTTTCTGTCGATACCCTCACATATGAGATATCATACATGTTCATATACATATACACATATAATTAGTATCAACTAACCCACAAAATACTTCCAGACACTATTCAAGCCTATCCAAATTCCAAAGCCGAGCGTGACTTTCTCTCTTCTCTAATCTCGCTCGTCGCGTGCCAGCGGCTCCTTTTATAGTCTCCAACCATCTTGTACATTCTATTTTCCCATTTGTCTCTTGGATCAACATTTGTGAAAATTTTGGCATACTTCCCCAGGGGTCACCCATCATGAAATTGCTCCCACCGAGCACGCTTAACCCCGAAACTTTGGTGGGATTTGGTCCGTGTGCCGATATAATCGCGTCCATTTCCTCGTATGCCCCGTACGTTCTTATTATTCGAAATATGTACACCGCAAATGCCACAATACCTTCGTTTTGACTTTGGCATATGGCCACATATCATCTTCTAGCCATCCGAAATCTTTTGTTTCGGATAATAACAAATATTTTCAGACTTGCCTCGTACCCTTTCCATATCGTTACTTGCTTCCCTTTCGTTGTATGTAAGGCTTACATATGGAATTTCGTTCTCCTATGACTTGGCTCTATAGCACGATCTATGACGAAAGAAGGTCAACAATCCCTAGATGCCCCGTAGCCTCCCGTTTATAAATGCGGCGCGCTTCACACCATAAACGGACTCCACCGACACGACTTTCTCACAACCCCACGGACGGACCTCGCTGTTATATATATATGTCACACACTAACCTTATTATGATGTGATGGGCACCGACCCTTACTTAGGGCCGAGCGAACCCTCGTACTCTTACCGCATACAAAGTCACGCCAAACTTTTTAAATCAAATAAGATAAAATACATAGCAAAATTTTCAGCAATCTCTTTCTAGTAGCCTTTAAATCGAACAAATCTATAATTATGCAAGTTTCATTACATAACACGACCGACATATGATTTGATGGAGCTGCGTACTGACCGACAATCAATACCACGACGATCCGTACCGCAAAGTCTCTAACATACATCCGGAAATCATAACAAACAAACTCTGACTTGGCAGCCCTCGAGAGAATGGAGCTTGCCATCTCGCGGAACACCTTCTATAATAACTTCAACTCATGCAGGAGGCGTGTGCGTGGCATGAAGTGAGCCCCGAGAAGACGTGGGGTCAAGACGGAAAATGTGCGAGCATATAAGGCATGCAATACGTAAACAAAACCATAACCGAAACAAACGTGTATAAAGATAAGTACATTAGTCAAAATGCCGTCATACGCCTATTTCTCGGGACACAAACCAGACATACCTGGCTATATACCGAAGGAGTACGAAGGTAAGTAAGTCAGCCAAAGTACTAAAATGCTTATTTTACAATTACAGATCGCATGTCCGGCCTATATACGTATATACGAACGCACCGTGGGGATGTCACACGTGTGACGGAGAGCGTAACGTACGAATGCTCGGACGAGGTCATATATCGGACGAAATATCGAACGAACGAGTTAATACTTTGTGTCGTCGGATATCGGACGAGATACGAACGCGGAATGCCCAAATGATATCATGGGCGTGACGAAATACGAACGTACGGAGAATGCTCGGAGCTCGACATGTATCGGACGTCGGAACATCGAATAGACGAATTCGCATGATGTCATAAATTACATATGTGTCTAACGTGTCCAGCCCTCCGTGGGGACTCGGTGGATAGACTCATCAATGCATATCAAAATTATAAATCACATATGCGTATAACGTGTAAAGAAATCGATAAGGGACTCGGTGAATATGATCATGTATAACGATATTATATGTCATATATGAAAATAACGTGTCCCCGGCCCTCTTTGTTAAGGGACTCGGTAATATGGAACCATGCGTATCGAGAATCATGTACCAAGTATATATAACGTGTCCCCGCCCTAGCGAGGGTCTCGGTGAATAATCATTATATGCCATCCGGCCACCATCCCCATATCATCATAAGCATATACATACATAACGTGTCCCGGCCCGCGAGTAAGAGGGACTCGGTGAACAATGCGTGGAATGCGCACGAGAACATGTCCGGCCGGGACTCGGTGAATCGAATCAACGAATTGCACGAGAATATAACATGCCCGGCCGGGACTCGGTGAAAGATACATTGAGCCATGCACGAGCGAGTCGTGAGAAACCATATGCACACAAATCCGGACTCGATGAATACGTACGCTTCCAACATTCGAAGGCTCGGAAACGAGTCTCGGTTCTTCCAAATTAGTATCGAAAAGTTATGAGCGTTTGAAATACGAAACCTCTTCGGACTTTTAAGCGATCCGGGATCGTACGTGAAGAACATTAGGGCTTACGAGAGCACACTCATATCGAGAATACTCGGATCGGACGACTCATATCCTACTACCGTAAGTACTTATATCGGACGCTCGTACCGAATACTCATATCGGAGTTATCGTGTTCGGAATGCTTATACCAAAATACTTAGATCGGGATATTTATGTCGAACATATATATATATATCGGAGAATAGGATGCTCATATCGAATACTTATATCGAAATATTTACGTCGGAATGTTTATATCAAAATATTCAAATCGGATCATTCGTGAGCGTTTATATCGAATAGTCTAATCAGAATACTTATATCGAGTTACCGGATACTTATATCAAATTCGGAATAATAGCCAAAGATTTCCTTAATTATCTTACGGAAATAAGACAAATAGAACAATACAATTAAATCTCGGGGCGTGGCCCACCTCGGGTCAAGTCGGATGTAACGAACATAAAAAAACGTGGTCATTATATGCCATTGGATCGTCCTCGAAGATTTCAAGGCATTCCGCTTTCATTTTCAAAAGTTACGGACGTTTGAACATTTCTTTACAATAAAGCGTAAGTTATTTAGTTCAATTTCTTTTGAATGAAAAAGGGATAAATATAAGCTCGGATTTCTAAGAGAGAGTCACCCCGAGGCTCAAATCATAGCCTATCACATCTAGGACATGCCAAGAGAAAGAAAGGGTAAGCCTTACATACCTTTTCCGCTTCTTAAGCTTCTCCAAATTCGAATCGCTTTCTTCAAAATCTACAAATGGTCATATTTGCAAATATTAATCATAAAGCCTTAAGGATTCAATCTTAACCAATTCTTGCCTTAACCTTTCAAATAAATTCACTTATATTCCCGAGAATTTGGCGAGATTTCCCAAATGCACCATCCCGAGATTTATCTCGGCTCCCAAATATCAACAACAATCCGAGAATGGAACTCGGCCAAAACATTATTAACAACAATTCCAACAATCAAGCCTTCCAACTTCAACAATTAATTCAAAAGACACTCCAACATTAGTAGCTCCTTTACATAATTCAATAACATTTCCTTTACATATAATTCATACTTGTTCACATATTCAAATACTAATCCGAAACCATTCGACAATATGCAAGAGCATTTCAACAACCCGCACAACATTTCAAATGCCACCCAACATATACACTACCCGAATTCCTCCAAATTCTATAAGAACAATTACAACACATTTCCTTTCTTCCAAATTCATAGGCTACATCAACAATCTATAACTTTAGCAATATCATTCACTCTTATAATCATAAGGGACCATACTAATATCACATTAATTTCTTCCATGATCCACAACACGATTTCAACCTCATTTCCAATCATTAAATATTCATTTGACATCATAAAATTCACAACACAACAACAATTAAAATGCTAAATAAAGTCATTTCATTTATTCTACATAACACCACTATATTCGGCCATACTACACACACATATTTCATGAATTTCCCCCTTCTCCACATATTTCAACATTCATAAATCATCTATAACACATGTAGAAAAGATTGGATACATACCTTTTCACTCATCTTCTTGACTTGACTAAGGTTATGAACTTGCAAGAATAGATGTTTTTCTTGCTCCAATAACCACTTCATCTTGCTAAGGACCTTCAATTAGTAGGAAATAATTTTTGAACAATTTTTTTCTCAAGGTTCTTGCTCAATCCTTCATGGCCGAATGGCCTTTGGTATTGTTGTCTTCTTTTTCTTCTTCTACTTTCTTTCCTCTTAAGTTGTGGAGAAAGATGAATTATCTAGGTCTTTCTTCCATTTATTCATATATATTTTAATTTTCTGAGCATGTGAGGGGCTTTTTCCTCTCTAGAAATTTCTTAAAATAAATAAATATGACCATTTGTTTTGTTATATAAACTTTGGTCCATTCAAGAATTTTCTTGAATACTTATGAAATGACCATTTTGCCCTCGCCTTTTCCACAATATTACCACGGCCCATTTTGCGAATTTCTCTTTTTACCCTTAGCCTCTCACAATATTTTCATACTAATAATAGTCATAAATAATATTCACGACAGCTCGTACATTAAAATAACTCTTGAAAATGATCCTGTCCTTAACTTGCCGCGACTTTCTCGAATTATCCGAAGGTATGAAATACGGGATATAACATTTACCCTATGACCATGTGTTTTGGTTCTTGCTTCTATTTACACCATGCCCATTTGTTTCGCTTTTGCTATTGGTCGTACTATACCTATGAATGCCAATTTTCTTATGACCGTACCTCGCCTATTTACCTCTGTTTGCTTCTGGTTATACTATTCCTATATGTGTCAATCTATACCATGCTTGTGTATGAGTGTAAGACCCTGTTTTATCATTCTTTCTTCTATGACTGTACTGGCTGGGAAATTGAGGTAATTTTGGGGTCTGGTCTTAGCCTTCCCCTGATGTCCTGCCATGCCTGAGGTTCATGAAACCTCTTGGATCTTGTGCGGCATCGGGAATACGGATGGTGATGACTTTTCCCCCTTTACTGCCTAAATCCCTACCAGTGAAGCCCAATAGCACATATACAAATACTTTAATTGCATGTCTTGTGAATGAATTGGACACATATATATGTGTATAGTTATGTGTATAATAAGTTCAGTAATTATAAACTAACCGAGTTTCCCCTTTCTTTTTCCCAATCCACTGCATGGGCCACTTGGACCGGTCCCCAGTGCCCCCAGTGCGGCCGACGCCATCTGGGGGAATGCCGTCGCGTCACGGGTGCTTGTTTTACTTGCGGCCGTTACGGCCATGTTATGAGGGATTGCCCGTATCGGGATGGTTCAGGTGATGCAGTCCAGCCTACTGGGTCGGTTGCTGGTTCGTCCTCCTCAGCAGCTATGCGCCCTCCGGGGCAGGGTACACCGGCACCAGCGGGCCGTGGTAGAGGTCGCGGCGGAGCCTCCAGTCTTAGCGGTCCATCGAACCGCCTATACGCGCTGGTCAGTAGACAGGATCAGGAGGCACCACCAGATGCGGCTACAGGTACATGAATCCTTACTAGAATTCATATTCTTATATGTGCGTATCTGTTGTAAAATTGTTGCGTAATAGCGGTAGACGGAAATCCGAGGGTTGATAATCAAGTATTTATGAATAACGGTAATTAAGGTGTGTTCATTGTCACTACGGACTCGGGAGTCTGGGATGGAAAGTAGTAATATCCATAGGTGACAGTGAATATGTAGAATCGAGAGAGGGGCAAAATAGTAATTGTGTTACGAGGGCGTCCGGAAACCTGTCAAGACTTTATTTTACTCCAAATTACGTGACGAAGGTCATGCGGTGAGGAGAACGCGATTATACTAGCGTTAGAGTATCGTATTTCATCGAAGTTCCGAGGTTAAGCGTGCTAGGGTGAGGGAAATTTCAGGATGGGTGACCCCCCCCCCCCAGGAAGTTTTTGAAAGTCTTACAACTTCAGCCAAAAGAAGCAGATGGGAAGCTAGGGTAGTCTAAAGGGACTTAGAATATACTGAGTAGGTGGAAATCTTAAGAGGTCGCGTAGGTCGGAGCGGACGAGATCGGGTAAAAGAAAAAGAAAGTGCATTACGGCGCTAGAATTAAGGTTAGTTTGAGTAGTGTTTGGGGGATCTTTTGTGAATGAGATACTGGCAATTATATATGTGTACAGGCAAGCGTGTGATACCTCGTGCATGGCTATATTAGTGGGTATACGTATTCTGGCAACCAATGTGACGGTACACGGAAGGCATTAATCGGACAGGATGACAAAGTTCAAGTGAAAAGAAAAAAATGAGTGGCATGAATGTCATAAGGCAATTTGATACCGTTTGATTGCCATAGGGTAGGCCTGGGAATTACTGATATAGTGATGTTGGGGAGAGAAAGAAAGCGAGCGGATAATTGCCGAGGGAATCGGAATGTCAGAACAAAGGTGCAGTCTGACTGAGAGTAAAAAAATGCAGACGTAAGGCAAATATAATCAGGTAATAAAATAAGTTCACCCCTAAAGGGGGGAAGCGGATACGGGAAATTCAAGTTTAAGATAGAGGCAATTAATGCCACGACGTATTTGATACGGATGCTCAGCCTATTGGTAAGGCTCCTTATCGAGACAAGTTAATAAGACCCAAAAGCCGGGAAAAAGGATAAGAGTTAGGATAGAAATTGAGATCGTGTGGTGAGCTAATTGTGGATGTCGGAACGATTCGAGTTACGGAAGGCGGGAGTTTAGAGGAGAGTACGACAAGAGTCGATAACGAGTAAATTGCGAGGGAACATCGCGAGTAGTTAATGAGAAAAGTTGGGATTCGGTAGTAACAATGCGGTGATAATAAATTAGGTGCATTAAAGAAAGGTGTAAAGATGGTTTAAACTAGGATACCGAGAGAGAATTGCATTAAGGACAATAGGGCATGGCTATGGTTGGACTAAAGATTTATTCTGATACCAGTTGTAAGGAAAGAAGGACGTAGACAAAGTGAGACAGACACGAGGATTAGTGAAATTGTGCTAAGACAGTTGGAACTAAATAGAGCACATTCGCTTATCTTGGTAAAGATTGCAACATAATGTGTGACCGGAAAGTTACGAGCAAGACTTGAGCAAAGGGACAATAGAAGGGTTGAATTAAAGATAAAGAGATAACCCGAGGTAATGTGTTTAGAGTATTACAAGTTGAGTATAAGATGGTATGAACAAGATGATTGGAATTAGATGGCTATCAAACGCGGGTGAATTTATGTGTCCCACGAAAGGCGTAATAAGGTTCGGCAAGGAGGAAAAGTCTGACTCAAGATATGCCTTGGACCTTGTTATAATGTTGTAAGGCAAGAATTTTGCGCACTAAAGACGTGGCCTTCTTAAGGTACTGGGACGGAATAATAGTGGAAATGAGACGACTTGAGAAGCCGAAGAGGAGGTAAAGGAGAAACACCATCGGTGGATGAGATTGTGTACTATGGCAAAAAAGGGAACCCTCGAGATCTTTATAAAATCTTACAGGGCTAGTTGAACATTCGAGGACGAATGTTCTAAAGGGGGGAAGGATGTTATATCCCGTATTTCGTACAACGGGATAATCCGAGTCAACCTTGAGAAGTTAAGGACAAAGCCATTCGGGATACGGTCGAGATTTCAACCACAATTGTGTTTTAAGATGTAAGTGCGCATGATAAGGTGGCATGAAAACATTAAGGAAAATTTGGGTCAAAAGCTATTTTTGGAAACTATGCTATTTTGGAAAGTTGAAAATTCAAAACAAAAAAAGAAACAAGGGCCATATGGCCGGCCACCTTATGTGGGCCATGGCCACATGGTTGGCTAATATGTGCAAATAAAAAGATGACTTAGTCATCTTCTTGTTCGCTTCTAACACTCTAGAAATTTCAAGAGAAATTGGGAGAGAAAAACCATAGGCCATTCGGCCATAGCACAAGAAAAATTGAAGATCAAAATTGATCCCAAAAAAAATAATTTCTTCTAGTTTTCCTACCAATTGAAGGGTTCTCTTTAACGTGAGATAGTTGTTAGAACAAGCAAAGCTCTTATTCTTGCAAGAACAAGGCTAGCCGAGTGAAAGAAGTTGGGAGAAGAAGGTATGCTTTAATCTTCTCTTTTATATGTTATGAATGGTTTTTGGATGTTATAGCATGTAGAAATGTATGGAATTCATGAAATATGGATGTTATAGTGAAGCCGTGTATATGTGGGTGTTGGCCGTGTGTGTGTGTGGTGTGTAGGGGCAATGGATTAATGATATTTAGCATGTTTGTATGTTGTTGTAGTGTGTGGAAATGGATGGAAATCATGAAAATACCATGTTGATGTTGTAGCCGTATGAAGAGACATTTGGAACCGTGCATGTGTAGTATGTGTGCCAAGAATGTATTAATTTTATTTAGTGTTGTGGTTGTTGTTGTCGTGTGGATTCTATGTTGATAATAGAAGTTTAATGAATTAATTTGAAGTTGTGAAGGTTGTGGGCTGATTTGGAAGCCAATGTAACTCTTATGTAAATTTCATATTTAAGATGATGACATTGTTAAAATGAAGATTGTTAGTATAGTTCATGAGTCTTGGAAGAAAGAAATGCGTTAGTGTCGTTGTGTTGAGTTGGGGATATTTCGGGTAAGGTGGTTGGATTGTTTGAAATATTGTATGAATTGTTTAAAATGTGCTTGAATATTATTTGAATGGTTTTGAAGTAGTAATCGTATGTGTGAGAGTTGGTATTAGTTTGATTATATGCGGTTGAATTGAATATAAGTGAACGTCGTCGCATTATGTGAAAGGAGGTTATTAATGTTAAAATGCGTTTTGAATTAATGGTTGATGTTGTTAGAATGTTGGTTGGTGTTGTTGTTGATGAATTTGGCCGAGTTGAATTCTCGGGGTGTTGTATTTACAGGGGAAGTGCTAATTTCGGTAGAATTTGGTGTTTGTTTGTAATCGGGTTCCTAAATGCCTTTAGCTAACGTTGATATTTAATGACGTATTGTAGATCGTGAGAAGTCCCGACGTAAAATTTGATTAGTTTGAGGACAGACGAGGTATGTAAAGCTCACCCTTTCTTCCTTTGGCATGTCTTAGTGTAATTAGGCTATGACACGAGCTTCAAGGTAATTCCACTCCTAGATTTCAAGTACGTTATGATTCATATTCGCTTATTGATGTTAGCAATCTTAATATGGTCATGCTATGGTCTTTATGCTTTTTCTATCATGAATGGATTTCCAAAGTTGCCTAAAAGTTTTGCCTTTAAAAAGAATTTTGTTCCTAAACGATTCCGAAACTACGAACATCCGTAACTTTTGTATATGAAACCGGATTGCTTTGAAACGTCCGTAAGAAGTTTTGTAACGCATAACGATGTTAACTTTCGTGGGCTGGCCCGGATTGGTTGATGCATGTCCGGAGTCCCCGAGGTTTACTTTTGTATAGTCGTTACGATTTGTCTTTGAAAGAATTTAACACGATTTTCCGTTTGGACTTTCGGCGTCGGCTACTTACTATTTCATTGAGTCTATGATGATGATTTATATGCATGTGGTTTCTCACTACTCTTGCTCGTGCGAGTTGTTGCTATTTCCTTCCTTTGCGTCCCGGGCCGGGGCATGTATTCGTACACTTCCCGCATTATTCACCGCGTCCCTCACTAGAGGGCCGGGGCATGTATATATATATATATATATATATATATATATATATGATGATGTGATGAAGGGGAGGTGGCCGGATGGCATATGATGATTCCATTCACCGCGTCCCTCACTAGAGGGCGGGCACGTTATATGTACATGTATATATATGATGATTTTACTTACCGCGTCCCTCGCTGGGGGAGGGCCGGGGCATGTTATGTGTGCATATGTTCAAGATTATTTTCTATTTATGTCACTCGGCAATTCATGATTACGAAATACATGACTTACGTTTCAAAGGTAAGCTTTAGGAGATTTACAGTTCTTGTACTACTTTTCGTCTTCTTTATTTCCGTACGATTCGAGTTTACGTGTTTCATGCTTTACATGCTCGGTACATATTCCGTACCGACCCCTTTCTTCGTTTGCATTTCGTCCGCGCGGTACGGATACTCGTTTGGGTGAGCCGCCGACTTAGGATCCCTACTCGGCTATTTTGGAGAGCTCCTTGTCGGGGCCCCAGTTTGGTACGGACTCTTTGTGATATGTGTGTATATATTTATTCGGGTACGGCGGGGGCCTGGCCCCGTCATATGGTTCCTTATATTACATTGCGAGGCTCCGTAGACATAAACGTGGGTTGTGGGTAGCTTGTTTGGTGTGTTTACGTTACGTACGATCCCCAAAGCCGCGTGTATGATACATGTATATATGTGTACGTAATGTTGTGCCTTTATGTACGTATATAAGTTCTTATTAGGACTACTACGATCTGATTACGATTGATAGGTGGGTACGGGTGCTCAGATCGGGCACTAGTCACGGCCTACGGGGCTGGGTCGTGACAGGTGTATGGCTACAAAAGGTGCCCATTTCACCACAATAAGGTGGGTCATACCTTGAACGAGTGCCTGGGATTAAGAAAGAGAATTTGCTGCTTGATCGATGATAGGATCATCAGGACTTTGTAGGGACCACACCACTGCTAGTCCATGCCCCATTTGTCCCGAGAGAAGGGGTCTTCTTTTAACAAAAAAACCCGATTTGGCAATATGATTTCATGATCTTCGAGGAATCGTACGCCCGCATCTTCTCAACTCTGGCTACCTTAAGGAAGGTCAAACCTGTGGAGCCTGTCCACGAGCCCGCGCCATTAAGGCCTAACCGGAACAAATTTTGCTTGTACCATACTCGATCTATAGGACATGAAATAGAAGAGTGTTATATGTTCAAGCTCGAGCTCGAGCACAAGATCAATACGGGAGAGATTTTGGTCATCCTTCTGCCACAGCACTGAGAAGAAGGGAAAGATGAGAGAGCGAGTTCGTACGAACAGCAACTCGCAAAGCTATATTTTTGGGTAGCTTTTTCACATAAAAGTCCCTCGTGTCCCCCCCCCTCCCCCCATAAATATTGTAAGGAACCGCGCCGACCTGACGTCCCTATGGAGGGATACGCAGGAAGCCTTAGTTAGGCCTGGTCCGGGGATGTCTTCAGTTAGGTTTAGCCCAAAGGATATTTAGAGAAAATGTATATCCTTCTTTTGTAAACGAACTACGATGGGGCCGATTTCCCCGGGGATCTGGGGGCAAAAAACTCGCCCCATTAATATAAAATTTTAATCCCCCCTTTGTTTTAATTTTTGAAAGGGGGAAGGGTTGCCATGAATAAACCATAAATCCCTTAACCAACTCCAAAAAACGTAAAAGCCCCTTTTCCGAACCTTTAAAACAAAAGGGTCAAAAAAAATTCAACTTTAA
>NC_081348.1:438622-484972 GCF_029784015.1 Lycium ferocissimum
AAGGGCAGAAAAAGAGATAATTTCAATAATATACAATCCAACATAAAATATTACATCTATGTAGCCATATTTTTAATTTACATCCGCATAGCCAGCTTTTTTTTTTGCACCAGTGTTTATACACACGATATAGAATATGATACACTTACTGTCAACAATGTATCAACCTTGTGTAAAAGTGTATAATAAATTATAAAAGGGCTATTTAAGGTACTATTAAAAATATGGATCTTTTCGGGTAAATATTTTCTCCAAATAGATATGGAGCCTGTTTGGATGGGCTTAAAAAAAGCAGCGTTATAAGCCAAAAAAAAAAAAAAAGTTGGGGTAGCCCAGCTTATTTTTTTTTTTTTCGAACTTATAGCCGTTTTCTTTAGATAATTTAAGCCAAACGGGCCCAATTATTTTTTTGGCTTATTTTTAAGCACAATATGGCTTTAAGTTGGCAGTAACAACACTCAAAAGTTTAAAAACGAATTTAAAAGTCATTTTAATGAAACTATAAGCTAATCCAAATCGACGGGCTCATAGGAGTGTTGTTTTCTCTAGAAAAAAAAGGAAAAGGGGACCTTTATTGTCCACTGTACCCAAACTATCCTATATTTAACCACTATTTAGGCTTAATCCCACTAGGTGTCTCGGCCCAAATTAATGCCAAAAAATAGCTTGGGTACTGCCCAAAATAATGCCAAGGCTGACCGGCCCAACAACCCAGGCGCCTAATAAAAATTATACAGTTTATATACATATGCTGGAATTAATCATAAATTTATTATACATAAATTATACGTTAATTATACATTTATTATGCACATATTATGCAATAATGATATGATATATTTTTTTAAATATACAATAGTAATATATATTATATACCATAATGATACGGTTTCTATAATACATTTTTTGTACGTATGGTACATTTTCTATACAAGTCTGATACAGTTTATATACACATGCTGGAATTATATATACACTTTCTATACAAAAATGATACATATTATATACAACAATGATATAATTTTCTATTATATACAAGGCAATTGCACTGTGTTGATACATATTATATACACAAATGATACATATTATTATACAAAAATGATACATACCTTAGTGATTCATATTTTATATAGTTTTTATACATTACAGATAGGTACTGACACATATTTTATACGCAAATGACACATACTATATATAAAAATCGCCTCAAATGTTTTTATATTGTATTTTTATTTGAAAATTATCTTATTTAAATTTTAGTTAATAAATGAGATTAATTTGATGGATGTAATTTGAGGGATGTAATTTGAGTCGACTTTGGCCATCGGGTGGAATTAGTTTCACCCGACCGGCCATACATGTCCTTTTCCCCAAAAAAAAAAAAAAATCTAAAAAAAAGAAAAAGGAGACAGAAGCCTTGGGCCGGTTGTTTCTCTGTATCTTGCTCAATTCTAGATTCAGTAGGGTTTTCCCCTTTCCTCCCAAAACCCATTATTCCCCCCCACACTATTTTCCGGCCATTTGCGCCGGCGTGTACAAATCGCATTCTGAAGCAAAATCCAAATTCAATATGTCAATCCCAAAGGAGCTCTACCCCAGCCAAGATGACCTATTGTACGAAGAAGAGCTACTCAGAAATCCCTTCAGCCTAAAGCTATGGTGGCGCTATTTAGTAGCACGAGCAGATTCGCCATTCAGAAAACGAGCAGTGATTTACGAACGAGCTTTAAAAGCACTTCCAGGTAGCTACAAATTATGGCACGCTTATCTCCGTGAACGCTTAGAATTAGTTCGTAACCTTCCAATCAATCACTCACAGTACCAAACTCTAAACAACACTTTTGAGAGAGCACTTGTTACAATGCACAAAATGCCACGTATTTGGATAATGTATTTGGTGAGTTTAACTGAGCAGAAGCTTGTTACGCGAACACGAAGGACGTTTGATAGAGCGTTATGTGCATTGCCTGTTACTCAGCATGATAGGATTTGGGAACCTTATTTGGTTTTTGTTAGTCAAAGGGGAATTCCTATTGAGACGTCGCTTAGGGTTTATAGGAGGTACTTGAAGTATGATCCTAATCATATTGAGGATTTGCTTGAGTTTTTGTTGAATTCCGAGTTGTGGCAGGAGGCCGCCGAGAGGTTAGCTGGTGTGTTGAATGATGATAGGTTTTATTCTATTAAAGGGAAGACTAAACATAGGCTTTGGTTGGAGTTGTGTGATTTGTTAACGCAGCATGCTACTGAGATATCAGGTTTGAATGTGGATGCGATAATTAGAGGAGGGATTAAGAAGTTTACCGATGAGGTTGGGAGGCTTTGGACATCGTTGGCGGATTATTATATTAGGAGGAAGTTGGTTGAGAAGGCGAGGGATATTTTCGAAGAAGGGGTGACGACTGTGGTGACTGTTAGGGATTTTAGTGTTATATTTGATGCTTACTCGCAGTTTGAGGAGAGTATGCTTGCTTTGAAAATGGAGGAGATGAGTGATAGTGAGGTGGAGGATGAAGGGAGTAACAGTGAGGTTGGGGTGGAGGAAGATGTGGATGAAGAGGATGATAGGTTGAATGTGGCAAAATTGGAGAAGAAACTTAGAGAGTTTTGGTTAAATGATGATAAGGATGTTGACTTGAGATTAGCTAGGCTAGAACATCTTATGGATAGGAGGCCAGAGCTTGCGAATAGTGTCCTTTTGAGGCAAAATCCGCATAACGTAGAACAATGGCATAGAAGGGTAAAACTTTTCGAAGGGAATCCGACAAAGCAAATATTAACATACACCGAGGCAGTTAGAACTATTGACCCAATGAAGGCTGTAGGGAAGCCACATACTTTGTGGGTTGCATTTGCAAAACTTTATGAAAACCATAAGGATATTGCAAATGCAAGAGTCATCTTTGATAAGGCAGTGCAGGTGAACTATAAAACTGTGGATCATCTGGCTAGTGTTTGGTGTGAATGGGCCGAGATGGAACTACGGCACAGGAATTTCAAGGGTGCTCTGGAACTGATGAGACGTGCCACTGCTGAACCAACTGTCGAGGTCAAACGGAGAGGTAATTCTGACTTTCCTTTTGTATCTGCGCTCCTCTTTTTTCATGATAGCTTCTTTATTCTAGGCGCTTGTTAAGTATTTAGCCCATCAAGCTTAAATAATAGTTCAGCATTAGATCTAATCGAGGCATGGGGTACAAAGAAGTGCTATATTGGTACTACCATTGATCCAAAACTTAAATTTCGAAACTTGTCATTTCAAAACCTGAAATGACAGTGTATAGCGCCAGAAATGGAGTTGAAATGCAGACCTAAGTTCAGTGGCGAACTTGATACTCTGTGATTAGTACTACCAATTCCACTTTGTAGGTATAGCATTATATGTAAATGAGAAAGCCAGGCCCTGTGGAAAAAATGTGGATCTCGTGTTACTTTTGACGTAAAACAATCTACATAAGTAACAAATAGTTAGAAAAAAGCTTGCATATGGAAAAATTCAGGTAGCCCATAGAGGATCTAAGACAGTTTCTCTTGAAACTGAAACTTAGATGATTAAAATTTATCTCTACTTTTAAACCCTTCTGTCTATAAAATACTAACCATTTGCTTTACATTGTGTTCTTTGAACTCCATGACCAATCTAAGTCCATCAAAATGCAGCTGAAAAGTTTTAAGAAAATGTTTAGTATATCATGACTGAGGAATCTAGATATCTAATTTCATTTGCTGTCAATTGATGCTGTATGAATATCTGGGCTAACTCTTGGGTTCTCTCTTCATATTTTAACATGCAGTTGCTGCTGATGGAAATGAACCAGTGCAAATTAAGCTACACAAATCTTTAAGGTTATGGTTATTGTATGTGGATTTGGAGGAGAGTCTAGGAAACTTAGAGTCAACTCGTGCAGTCTATGAGAGGATTTTGGATCTGCGAATTGCTACACCACAGATTATAATAAATTATGCAGTACTTCTGGAGGTATGAATTTCATTCTAATAGTTACCTATGTATCAACCTACTGTTTTACATGGTCTTAAAAGAACGGGGAGTTCTTTGCATTTTGCATTCGTAGTATATGAACCATTTCCTAGTTTGCATCTTTCCCTGTTCTTTACGATTTACCCCCTAACGTACTGATTATTTTGCAAAACTTTAATAGAGATAATTCTGTGAGGGGCAAAATAGGGATTGAATTGCCAAAAAGAAAGTGGAGTTGGAAGGGAGAAATGACAAGGAATAGGGATAAGGGGCTATAGTGGGAGAAAGAAGGAAGGCAACATGAGTAAACATAGTATTCTAGGAAAAGATCTTTAACTAACCCTCGGGGGTTGGAGCAATTGACTTGAGCCTTGGGGTGTGGGAAAACCAAGGAAGGCAAACAATTTAACATGAGTAACCCGTGGTGCATACGGGGAAACTCCTTATGTGCACCCGAGGACAGTCGGGGCTCAAGAGACTGTCTTAATCAAAAAAAAAAAAAAAAGATCTTTAACTAGCATATTTGTTGGTTTGAGAATATACTTAGGATACTAATTTGTCACTAGGAAGGATGTTTGATGAAACATCTCTGTGAATAACTGGCCGCGAACATTCATTGTGTAGGTAACATGGAGCTTCTGCAATCGAACTGCTATTTAGATCTTCTCCCCCATAGAATGCTGAGTGTCCCATTCTTCACTTCTCCTCACTTAGGAAGCTAAGTAACAAAGTATATGAGTTAAATATAGAACTACTAATTACTTGGTTTACCTCTTGCTAGGCAATTTTTTTTTTAAAGTTCCCTTCCAAAGGAAAGTTGTAAACAAATATGAAATAGTATCTTTTACACAAATCCAATTATTGGAGCAATGTCCTTATGCTGTGCATTGCTATCGTAATGTCTGCTTACAGCATGAAATCATGCCACTCGTACTTTTATGACTCAGAACTCTTTAGTGTTATTGATTTTCCATTTAGAAAGAGCCTTTTGTATAGTTAGTGACTATCTACTGGATGGCTTGACTATTGCTGCTGGGCATGGCCCCTTTTTCCTGAACTCCCCCATTTTCCAATACTCTCTCCCTTCACTCTGCTTGATTTGTTGATTACATAATTACTATTTTTATCCATCAGAAAATGACTCTTTAATGATTTCACAAAGGGATTAAAAGATTAAGATGGAAAAGATGCATACATTAGAGTGCAAAATGCAAAGAACTCTTTTTTAAGAAAGACAAAATGCAAATAACCGCTAGAAAAGAATATGAAATATCTTTGTTCTCTGGTGTAATTGGTTTAACCTAACATCCGGTATTCATTTTCTCTAGGATCACAAGTACTTTGAGGATGCATTCAAGGTTTACGAGAGGGGTGTGAAGATCTTCAAGTACCCTCATGTAAAGGATATATGGGTTACCTATCTCTCCAAATTTGTGAAGAGATATGGGAAGTCAAAGCTGGAACGAGCTCGAGAGTTATTTGAGCATGCTGTAGAAGAGGTATGTATGTGCGGTACGATTTGTTTTTAGTCAAAAATTAAAATGTTGGTTTGCTATGATATAATTCTGAACTGTAAAATCTTCTTCTTCCGCTCCAAGAAGGTAAGTTTATGGATGGTCATTTTTGGAATTCAGGGATTCGTTATTTTAATTGGTATATCAGGTTCTCAACCAATGTTTCATAATTTCATGAGTTTTTCCTCGTTTTTCTCGATATCCGTTAATGAATATGTGGGAGATGTTACCATCGATCTGATAGAGGACATTTGCTTCTCATTAGCAATATCGTATCCTTATGCATGTAGAATATACATAAGGGCAGCGGCCACTTTTTTGACCATCTGTACAGATCTGATATTCGAACTCCTTGGACTTGCATACCCATTGTACAGCAGGAACATCCCCTTTTATTGGGTGCAATTTAGTATCAATCAATCAGATAACAACAGGCTTAAGCTGATGGGAGAAATCATTGGCCACCTTCTTTTTTTTTTTTTTTTTTTTTTTTTTGGAATAAAGAAATCATTGGCTACCTATGTGTTGTGCAAGGCATGTGTTTCTGTTTAAAAGTGTCGGGAAATCCATCTCCCTTCAGCCACCTTTTTATCTTTATTCATTAGTTACTTTCCTAATTATCCTTTTGGTCTTCCATCATCCTCTACTTATTATATGATAGTATTTCTATGTGGATAAGGGCATCAAAAGTGTAGACTGTAGAATCCATCTCCCTTCTAGAATGTTAACTGTTCAAAAAAAAAAAAAAAAAAAAAAAAGGACAGTGTAGACTGTGGACAGCTCATTGAATCATTTTATGCACTGTGCTGTGCATCTTGATTTTTATTCCTTAGGTTAGTTTGAGGTCTTTTCATGTCTACCTGTGTGCATTTTATATTTATTTTGGATGCACAATAAATATACACCAGCTTCACCTACGTTGCCTGTAATTTGTCGATATCACATAAACCTGTTGTTTTAATCTAGAATCCTATATTGGCCATCTCTTGGATGATAGTTGCACTTCCAAGTTATGGGAGAAATTTTGTGTTATGCTGTTAGTAGAGGCTCTTATTTAGAGTCTAACTACCTCCTGTCTGCATACTTGCATCTTAAAGCATGTTCCGTAAATTCCATTTGCCAAAGTATGTTTGGATACTCACCTTGTGGTGTCTCCATTCCCACCAGGCTCCTGCTGATGCTGTGAAGCCATTGTATCTTCAATATGCTAAATTAGAGGAAGACTATGGTCTTGCAAAGCGGGCTATGAGGGTTTACGATCAAGCTACAAAAGCTGTCCCAGCAAATGAAAAATTGAGCATGTACGAGATCTACATAGCTCGTGCCGCTGAAATATTTGGTGTTCCAAGAACAAGGGAGATATACGAACAAGCAATTGAGTCTGGGCTTCCAGATAAGGATGTGAAAGTTATGTGCTTAAAGTATGCTGAACTTGAGAAGAGCCTAGGAGAAATTGATCGTGCCCGTGCACTATACAAGCACTCATCACAATTCGCAGACCCTAGATCTGACCCTGATTTCTGGAACAAGTGGCATGAGTTTGAGGTGCAGCATGGAAACGAGGATACCTTCCGCGAGATGCTCCGTGTGAAGAGGAGTGTATCTGCAAGCTACAGCCAGGTAAATAAATGCTCAATTAATCATTAAGTTAGCCACCTATGATGTCCTTGAGATGAGTAAATTAGGGAGCTTAATAGTATTCTCACAAAAAAAGTACCTGCGGCATAGAAGAAGGTGAAGTAGACAAATTGTTATGGTACTTGATGGCTTCTAATAGGAAGGAGCCTTGGCCCTTGTATAAGAAGGATTAATCTGGTCAGAATACTAGTACCAACTTAATCAGAATAGAATAATTACTTTGGGATGCGTATCATCCAACATGGCGTATAATTAACTTTGGAAGATGACGACCTAGCTTCTGCTTAGACTGGGTCACTGGGAAATCTATTGTATCAGAGCTACTTATGTTTTATGTGAGGAATTCCTTGAAAATAGGAAGGGCTCATAATGTAGTTCTTAACTACCATTTTTAACTTTTGGTGTATGAACTATCATGGACTTGGTATATTATATCAATCAAATCAGTCAACTACACCTTAATTTCAAACTAGTTGTTTTTTTTTGAAACAGTTAACATTCAAACTAGTCGGTTACAAGGATCTTCTATATACGTTCTGTTATATTCTGGTCCATGCAATCCAATATTGAAAAAACCTTGTCTTTTAAGGCCAATTTAGGGTTCTCTAGATCTCAACTCTTCAGTGATATATAAGTCTTTAACCAAACTAAGAGGACTTTGGCAAATATTAGATCTAATGCAAGTTCTCTAACAATTACTAAGCCTTACCCCAACTAGCTGGTATTACCTATACTGTGGTCATTTGCTTCCATTGTGTTTTTTTTTTCTTCTAACCTAAATATACATTTGTGAGAGATTTTAGGTCTTTTGGGACTACACCCCCTTCAAAAGTATTACAGCTTACATTGCCTTCCTATTTCCACTAAATTACAACCAGTCAATAGCTGTTAAAATATCTACTGTCGATCTAACATTTCCTGTTTACACCAAAAATAGTAAATAGCTAAACAATTCATCTTCATTTTCTGCATGCTGCGCTGCTTATCTTCAAAACATCTCTGATTTCTCTCCTTCCAAACTGTTCTGTCATTTTAGATCTACCTCCTCTTTTAGCACCTTAAATTGTCACATGTCGCACTACCGGATCAGTGAATTTGGAGATCTACGTAATATATGGCCGAACCATCTTAAGTGGCCATCTTATATTTGGAAGTAGAGAAATAGGAGAGCTTTTGAAGGGGTGGAGATGAGCTTTGCTCAATTGAGGAGTAGTCTCCGATCCCTTATTTTTTTTTTTTGGTGCACCCATGTAATTCCTGTTTGTATAGAGGATTGGGTGTCTTGCGGAGAGAACCATATTTGTAGGTTTCTCCTTTTTTGGTATATCTCTTTATATTGCCAAGATGGCCTGTTTATCATCAATGAAATCTTTACTTGATCAAAAAAAAAAAAAAAAAAAAAAAAAGTGACCATCTTATAATGTGGCCGAACCATCTTTTAACTTATCCTCTATATCCCCTGCTTATATCCTGGTCTAATTTGATCATTTCTAGTTAATTTCTGGTAAGATTAGATATTCGTTTTAACATTCATACTTGTGGAACACCGATATGAATATATTGGCTGTTGAGGAGCCAACATCCATTCCTTGTAATGTTGCCTCATTTCGTAACATTGTGGGTCTCAGAATTGTTATATAGAACTTGCTTTTCACCTTCTTAAGTATCGTCTATTGCATAGTATACTCCTATGGTGCCCCATTTGAATTATCCTATTTTAGTTCTTTATGCTCACCTTTCATCTATCGTTGCATTTTTTTTTGGAAGATTGAGCCTTGATATTTGAATTACCTGACCTATCAGAAAGTATATGTGAGTTGTTTGTAGTAGTTACCAGTTACCAGAACCCTATCCAATCTCAGTTTATGTTCATTCTTTTGGAAGCTAAACTAGAAGTAACTCTGCTCTGTCTTACTTCAACTAACCCTCACTATATTGCTCACCTTCTCTATAGTTCTAGTTTTGGGTTAACATACTTGCTAGTTTTGTCAATGACACAAAATCATATGCAAATAGCATGCACCATGGAGTTCTCATATTACTGCTATCGATTAGTTCCTCCATAAGTAAGGAAATAAGTATAGGTTTAAGGCAGATCTGTGGTGTAAAGTAAAACCATGGTTTAGGGAACTCCTCTCTATCTCCTTCCCTTGGTTTCACCTTTCTGACCTTTTCTTTGTACATATCCTTTTAAATAGTTTTGTATATCAACACTCATGGACCTGGTATTATATTTCTTTTGATGTAATTATTTTGTTACATGTCTGCATTTCTTGTACTTCGTTGATGGACCATACTGAAATGCTTCTTATACCTGCAGACACATTTTATCCTACCCGAGTATCTCATGCAAAAGGATCAGCTGCAGACACTTGAGGAAGCAAAGGATGTCTTGAAAAAAGCTGGTGTTGCTGATGATGAGATGGCAGCTCTTGAGAGGCAGTTAGTGCCTCCTGAAAATGATACAAAGAAAGAACAGAGCAGGGTAGTTGGATTTGTAAGTGCAGGAGTAGTTGAGTCGAATGGACAGAAAGTCACAGCAAACAATGAGGATATTGATCTACCCGAGGAAATTGATTCTGAAGAGGATGAGAAGATTGAAATAGCACAGAAGGACGTCCCTGATGCAGTGTTTGGAGGTCTAATCCGTAAGAGGGACGAAGGCATTGAAGCAGAGGACGACTCTGCTGCCAAGAATAATGATAGTGATGGCCCTCTTGGCGCTCTAGAAAGAATAAAACGGAGGAGACAAGGCTCTTAGAACTGTTTTTATTTTTCTGCTGCACTAGTTGGTTTGAAATTTTTTGACCTAATTCCTAATCCTGTAAATTGAAGTTAGTTTGTTGTATCACTTAAATTTTCCCATAGAGGAGGTGTACATCACTCGTTATTTAAAATGCACCTTTGTTTATTCCTCTACCCTGAAAAATGGTGAGGCAGTTGTACTGTTTCACGCTTTCACTGCAAGAATGCATCATTTAGTGTTTAGCATTGTATTTTGCTGTTATCTTTTTATATTTGTTAACCATTCTCTTTATGGAAAGTTCAATTCGTTGTATTAGTTTCCGGAAAATAGATTGAGATTACTTTCAGCGAATTTATTGCCTAACGTAGAAGCTGTTGTAGCTGAATGTACCTCCCCTCATCTTTGTCTTAGCAATTTGCTTTTTCCAAATTTGTTATCATCTTCTTCTAGCCATAATTTCAACAGTCTGGTTGGTGATACATGTAGCTTATTTTGCTATTCACTTTTTTCCTGGAGATGAGTGTTACCCGTTGACAGGGGTAAAACACAAGAACTTTTTTCAGCTGTGAGAAGGTCCAATATTTTACGTAGCCATCTGCTTCTCTCTAGAAAACCCTCGAGCGCAGTGATGCAATCATACATTCCGAGTGTAACTATAGATTGTGATGAGCTGTTATGATAGATATTTATTCCGGAAAGGGGCAGAAAATATCCCCAATTGTTGCAATTGTTCTTTTTTCTTTTTGGTAAATGTTGCAATTGTTGAGAGTAAACCTTACGTCCATCTATTGATATAAAATTGCACCCACTGTTATTTTTGCAGCTAAATACTGCCCTTATAACTAAGGGTCCACACCAAATAAAAATGAGTTATAATTATTTATTACGTGGCCTCCTCAAATATACTTCAAGGTCTTTTTGAGAATTGATTTTGTACATCGTCATCAAACTTTTTTTTTTTTTTTTTGAACTATAAAAGTTAAATCACCTCTACCAACAGAAATTACGAGATAAAATTTTGAAAGTTTATCAAACAATCCAATTATAGAAAACCAAAAGAGATATTTAACTTAACCTTTGGAAATTAGAAAAATATAGTAGTAATTAAAATACCTAATTCAAAGCCTCAATTCGGATTAGTTAAAGTATTCATGGCTTTACTTAAACTTATTTCAGTCCAGTACTGCTTAATAATTTAGATCCTCCGACACTAAAAAGTTGTCTGTATATTTTTATATGAAGTAGTCCTTTTTTTTTTTTTTTTTTTTTTTTTTTTTTTTGGGAAAAAAGACAGTCTGGATCTGATTGAATAAACTAGAACTCGTGACACCGTGACGTTTAATAAAATCACAAAAACGTTGGGGGCGTTACCCAACTCGTCCTCTTTCAACAAACATTAAAATCTATGACGAAAAGCTTGTTACCAATTATCTAAAGATAGTTGGCCTATGATTTAAAATCAAAGCAAATGTGTTTTTGAAAAGTACATCTATACCGATATTGATAATATATTCTACCAAGCTTCTAAGAAACTAAACTTGTTCAATTTTTTTTAAAAGTCCTTATTTTAAGAAAAAATTGAAGTGTTTCATCAAATTTTTAGAAAAAAATTAAATGATGTTAAATAATAAAAGAATACTTTAAATATTAACAGAAGCCTCTCCACAAAGACTTTTGAACCATACTAAGCACAAATTATAATATTAAAACAATATTTAATTATAGCCAAACAAAAACTTAATCTTCACAAAAAATAATTATAATAAAAATTACTCCTAGTATTCAATATTTTTGAAAGCTTGAGAAGACATGCAAGAATAGTGCACCATCTCGCTCTCATTAATTTCATTCTCTCATATTTTACATTTTTGGTGAGAGGACGTATAGTACATTCAGAATGTTCAATCTCTTGTCAGTACATTCAGAATTTTCATCTGTACAACAGTACAAGTAAATGCTGCTCCTCTATTCCATAATTATTCTAGGCAATCATTGGTTTCCATAGATATAAGACCCTTAACCTTAGTTTTTCAAACAAGCGGGGTTCTTTTTCTATGTTTCAATGCCGTGGCCTTATAACATTACAACTCTCCATATTAACAATAGGTACGCCTATCCTATATATTCCCATCACGACAACATCAACAACAATAATGCTTACGCTCAATCCCTATCAGTTAGAGCCAGTCTCCACGAATTTATAAGATCACCAAGAAAGTTGAAAAGCAAGAAATATAGCGATTTAAGAGAACATATATTACTTCGTCTTATTTATTTAAATTAAGAAAAGGAGAGAAAACATGAAGACGATAATAACAGGAAAAATTAAAATTACAACATGCAAATGCATAGTGGCATACTAATACTTCATAAGTAACAAATGGTAGAATAAAAATAAAGTACAAATAGCTAGCCGGTGGAGCAAAATCATATTTGGTGATATAGAAGCAGCATCAATCAATAAGCTCAATGCATATTAATAAGGAAATTGATTACATAGAAACTAAAGAACATTCCAAAAGAGGCTGCCGGAGCAAAACCATCACCGGTAGCCATAGCCGGTGAAGGTGCAATATTGTCAGATTCCAAGTCTTGAGCCACTGTCATATTCAAATTAACAATTAAAATTAGGAGAATAAAAATATAGAAAAACCTAAGGCAAGCCATTTGAAAATATTTATGAGAAATATCAAGGACTTAGTTTATTTATTTTGGGAAGAATTAAGGTAAATGAGATAGGAGAAAGGCATGATATTTATAGTGAAACAAAGTTAGGAACCTTATGCTTGTGTGATATTTCAGAGTGACAACAAATTAAGAGGTACAGATTCTGTTTATTGCATGCATGCCATTTGGCTATGGGAATTCTTGTTAGGAAAAATGGTGTCGTTTTATTATAGGGTAAGGTTTGACACGTACGTTTTGTTAAATGATCAATTGAATCTATGTTCTGTTTCCTATCACTATTGTTATTTTTTAAAACTCGATGTTCAAGATCTGCATTGGAGTTAGTGCTCGATTCTATCCGGATTCGTGTTGGATAAGGCTCGTTTATGGGGAAAACACTCCCTATCAAAAATATTTTCATACCCTAACTCAAATTCGAAATCTCTGATTAAGAGCGAAACAACCCCATCCACTCCGCGACATGTTTTGGCGGTCACTATTGTTCTTAACAAAGGCATCTTCCTACTATGAAAAATTGTTTTAACTCTGGGAGTATAAACAGGTGTCCTCAGCAACTATACAGTGAAGCAAAAGTTAGTTTTCCAATTGGAATTATTAGTGGAGGTGGGGGTCGGAACAGGTGAAAAGCGTTTGGACATGAATTAGTTAATATTTTAAAAAAATATTAATTAATTAATTTAATAAAAGAATAAGACATATACTTTTTACAAAAAGATTATAGAAATCGGTGAATAGCGTCTCATAACTAATAACTTTAGTTATGTCTGATCATGAAGATACCATTGAAGTTTTGTGAATGAAAAATTTAAATTAAAAACTTTAAAAATTCCTAAACATATTTTTCAGATTTTAACTTCTAATTTCATGTTTAATTTGAAGTTGAATTAATAAGCCAATTTAACAAATAAACACTTACTATTTGATATAATCTGTTAATATTATTTCAACTACTTGAACAAGATCTAAGGCCAAACGAGGATGCATCATTCGCTAAAGTAATATACCTACCGGCTTCCTTTTCAATTTTTTTTTTTTGTTTTGCGTTTTTTCTGTGCACATGGGAATAATTATGAATTTGGTCACCAACTTATTCCGCTAACTATTTTAACCTTTGAATTAGTCCAAAATCAAAATTTTGGGGGAACAAGCAGCATCTCATCATGGTCAATACTGCCAAGTGGGAATTGGACCCTAGTTCAGAGTTACGCAAAAACCAATGCAATTCTATTTAATTCCACTTGCATACTCTCCCCGACTTATATTATTTCTCATGACTTTTAAAAATAATTGTCTGAATTAATTAGGAAGCTCAATTTAAAATTAATTATTTTTTCTTATTTTGCCCTTCGTAGTAATTTCTCTTGAAGACAACAAACACCTCAAGTATAGAGTAGGAGATTATATCTTAAGGTACAAATAAAACTAAACTAGTTTAAAAAATCCTTTTGATTAATTTTTTTTTAAAACTTATAAAAGAAAAATATGATAAATAATTTGAGACAAAGAAGGAAGTACCATTTATTATACCTTTCCAAAGTCCCTTAAGTTATTACTTTACTTTTCCATTGCATTCAATTTTAAATGCGGGAGTTGTGATTTGTTTTTATAGCAGACAACATAATTTGTTTCACTTACCTCATAAAAATTAAAGCAAACTCCTTCCAACCACATGCCTCTTACGTGAACGCATGTAGGCCAGAGTAAACTCTATTGGCCTTACGTTTGATTAAGTATTTAAAAAATTTAAAAATATTTTTTAAATTTATGATTTCAAACATATGATAATATTTGTGTAACAATAAAACTTATAGTGTTAAATATGTCATAACATTTGAATGGCTATAAGAACTTGTTAATAAGAACAAAAAAGATTAATTTAAATTATTTTCAAATTTTAAAAAAGAGTCATTTTCCTTAAAGTTAAAACATACTAATTAAAAAGAATCTTACCACCTTTTGAAAAGATTAATGTAAAAGACGTCATGATGAAAGAAAGAAATTAAAATTTATTAATAAGTTTCAAAAAGTATAAAATTTAGTGGTCATTGAAGTAATTGGTTATTTTTTTTTGAATAAATAAAGTAAGCTGATAAATCTATAAATCCAAAGCAAAACGGTTATTAGGGGGAAAAAGTTGTCATATGAATGGAAAAGGAAATGAAACCGAATTCTTAAGTTTTGATCATGAAAAGAGAAACACAAAGTAAGAACAAACATTAGATATAGGAATCCTAAGAGCTGAAACGAAAGATTGTGAAACTCTATCACTGAATACAACACGGGGGTTTCAAAACAATTCCAAAAAGTTCTTGGAAAACCTTTTTTCTGATCATAATGTTTTCAAAAAATTGTTTTTTGTGTTTGTAGATTCGATAATGTACCTTAATCTCATTGATAATTTTGAGATTGATCGATATTTCGAGATCAATCTCAAATAAATGCAAAATGATGAAATTGCAATTAATCATTCCATAGCAAACAAAAACAACAACAATAATGATAATAAACCACAAAATAATGATTTTATTTTGTTGGTGATGATATGTATTACACAAAGATGTGGAATTAAAGACCAATAGGTCTAAAATATCTTCTTCTTTTTTTTTTGCCTGCCCTAAGACCTGTAATAATCTCCTTCAATTCTCATCCTTTTTTTCTTTTTCTTTTCATATGATATATTTAGTGCATGTAATAAGCAAAGAAGGACAATAAAGTAGCACCGGCCAAAGTTGCCACATGGGGCAATGAAGCAGTGGCATCACTTGAAGGGGCAGGAGCTGGGGCGGAGCTTGGGGGCAATATTTGAGCCATAGCTGCACTCATTGATGCAGCAGCAATTAGGGTGACACAAGCAATCTTCTTCATCTCCATTTCTGAATTTATTTTTATTTAAAAGAAAAGTTTGTTTTTTATGTTTTGTGTTTGATTATTTTGTTGCTTTGGTGATTTGAATGTGGTTGAGAAGAGGGGGATATATATAGGTGTGTCTAGGGATATTTTTGAAGAATTTTATAACTCGGATAATTTGAACCACATTTGTATGTTTATGGCTAGAGTGACTTTAGAGATCGTCTGTTAGATTTTAAGGGTTCTCAATTTTCTTTATTATTCTAAAATTTAGCGTTTTCTTGTTGGTCTTGGTTTGTCTTTTTTTTTCTTTTTTTTTTTTCATTCATTTCAGAAGAAAGTGCAAATATGACAATATTTTGACTAAGTTTTTTACGCTTACGTTAGAAGTAAGGGGTGTACAAAGTAAACCGACAAACCGCACTAAACCGATAAATCGAGTTAAATCGAAAAAACAATCCGATTAGTGATTTGGTTTGACTTGGTTTGGTGTTGAAAAAAAACCCCGACCATAATTGGTTTGGTTTGGTTTTAACAAAAAAAAAACAAACCGAACCAAACCAACCCGACATTACATGTATTCAATTTTTAAAATATTGTATACATAAAAATATTTATTTGTAATGTAATTTATAAATATTTCTTAAATTTTTTGGTAGTTTTTTTTATCTATTATCATATTATTCAAGTTTGAACTTAGAATTTTGAATGTCAATAAGTTTTATATCCTATGGATGTTAGTAACTCAAATAAAGTCCAAACCAAAACCAACTCAACACTAATGCTAACAAAAGAAATTCAATTTACCACTAAGAACGGCAATTATGTTGGATATTTATTCTTTAGTTTTGCATAATTGATTTAGAGAGTGAAAATACATAACTTAAGTTTTTTTTCTTTGTCATATAATTAATACTTAATAGCCGTACTTTTTTTTAGCATGACTTAGTATTTTTAGATTATGGTCATTTTCTTTATGGCTTGTTAATTAACAATATTTATTTTAACCGATTTTATTAGCTTTTGTTGAATGTTTTAATACAATGTCATCACTCTTCTCACATTGTGTTATTTTCTTAAGAAACATCTTAATTATATAGTTGTATCTTACTAGGACTAAAGAAATATTTGAAGTAAAAGTTATATGTTTTGTATCAAGACTATTCCCAAAAAAAATCCGAAAAAATCGAATAACCTGAGAAAACCCGAGGTTGAAAAACCCGAATTTTATTGGTTTGGTTTGGTGTATAAATTTAAAAAATCGGCGCAATTGGTTTGTTTTGGTGTTTAAAAAATCCTAACCAACCCGGTCCATGTATACCCTTTAGAAGAGTGTTATATTTTGAGGGTTGTTATTTTTTGTTCTTATAAGATTTTAGTTTCTCTTTTATAAGTTCTTTAGAGTAGTCTGTTAATTACTGTTATCCTTATTTCTCATATTTAGTTTTAAGATTGCTTCCTCGGTAGTAAAATTATTCAATTTTTTCTTATTTGAGTGTAGACATATTATGGTGAAAAAATGTATAGACATATTATCATCACATATTTGGTAATTTATACTCTTTCCGTCCAAAAAAGATTGTCTTAGTTTGAATTGATACATAATTTAAGAAACAAAGGAAGATTTTTGAAAGGGAAAATAACATAGGGTTCCTACTTAAGACTCTTTATTACAAAATATATAGATATTTTTCCTTATTTACAAAATATAACGATATTTTACGAAGCATGACGGATTTTCATATATTTTTTATTTTTTTATTTTTTTTTCAGAATTTTTTTTTTAAAATTATTTTAATTTTTTTTAAAAAAGAATAATTTTTATATTTTTAAAAAAATTTATTTTTAAATTTTGTTCAAAGGCTAAAAAAATTACCTCAAATTTTTTGTGTATGAAAGCTGTATGAAAAATGTATGAAATGTGTATGCGTGAGATAAATTTTTAATATAATTTTCATACACAAAATTGTGAGCGAAAACTTTAAGCCTTGAATGTTATATGAAAGTTGTTACAATGTTGTTGTAGTTGTATTAATTTTTCAGAAACCTAATATGAACTTTATATACAAAAAATGTGAATGAAAAATGTGAATGAAATTCTAAGTCTTGAGCTAGATATACACATTTCATACCATTCTCATACATAAAATTCTGAGTGTAATGTTTAAACCTTGATCGAGATATACACATATCATATGTTTTTCACACAAAATTTGAGCGAACTTTTTAAGCCTTGAGCAAGATATACACATTTCATACACAAAAATTTGAGCGATTATTTTTAGTGTTGAATGTTGTATCAAAGTTTTATACAATGTTGTTGTAGTTGTATTAATTTTACAGAAATCTAACATGAACTTTATACACAAAAATGTGAGCGAAATTTTAAGCCTTGAGTCAGATACAAATTTCATACCGTTTTCATACACACAATTTTGAGCTGATTTTTTAAGCCTTGAACGAGATACACACATTTCATATACTTTTCATAACGTTTTCATACTCTAAATTTTGAGTGAACTTTTTAAGCCAGAGATACACACATTTCATACAACTTTCATACATAAATTTTTGAGCGAAAAAAAATAATATTTTTTTAAAAATAAATAAAAAATAAAAAAATAATTTTAAATAATAATAATAATAATAATTTTTTAAAAAATAAAAAAATAATTTTTTTTTTTTTAAAAAAAACATGTTTTGTATAGGGTTTGTAATGTTATGTTTTGTAAACAGAAAACTATCGTCACGTTTCGTAAATATTTCTCCTTAATATGTATATATACGTACTTTACCCCTTTTGAAATGTGTGATCCAAAATAAGTCTTAGATATTTTTATGACTGTAAATCATCTCATAAAGTTAAATTGTTTCTAAATATAGATATGTGCTAATCTTTTTGGGACAAACTAATAAGGAAAGTAAGATAATCTTTTTGGGACGGAGGTCGTACTTCAACCTCAATTTTTTCACTTGATTTAAAGGAAATGAAGGAAGGAAGGGCTGGTAAAAAAGAGGGCGTTCAATTAGTTGTTAAGTGGCATTTTGTGGTTTTAATAAGCGTAAATAGAGGTTCAAAATGGAGTTGTCAAGGGCAATATTACCTTACCTAGATTAATAAACGGAGGGCAGAACCAATCATTTCGCAAGCCACAGGGGCAATTTTAGGCATTTTTATATTCTTTTTATTTCTGAAAGATGATTCTGTTAGCTAAGTTTGAAAATAGCAGTAAATATGTGTCAGTTTGTTAACGACTAGAGCAAAATTGACCCAAACTTTAAATGGAGAGCAAAATTCAATATTTTTTAAACCACAAGCACAATTTTGATGTTTTTCTCTTAAATGAAAGCAAACTAAGCTGCGGAGACGTCCGTGTCTTAATCCAAAACTCCAAAATTATTCACTTCTGACTAGTATTTCCTGCGATTCATATTATATGATGTTTTTCACTTGATCACATTCCTTAAGAAATTTAATCACCCCTAAAAAGTAAAATTGTTTTCACGAAATTGACATTTATTAAAGAGTAATACCTATTAAATATAATTTCGTGATTATGTAAAATTCACTTATCTATATAAAAATAATTATGCAAAAAAATAATTAATACCTTCTTGATTATGTAAGAAACCATTTATTTTAAACTAGATATAAAAGCTAAAAACATGATGTAATATGGACCGGAGGAAGTATATGAGAACGTACAGGATGCACACATATTATTTCAAATATTTTTTTTCCATCTTTTTATTGTTAGTTGACAAAAGTCCAGACATCCATTATATTCATACTCGGATAGTGTTTACATGGAAAATCGTTACAGTTGAATTTGTAGACGTGGTCAAGGACACGTGGATCAATGTAACCAAAATAACGAGATAACATGGAATAGCAAGTAAGATTATTAGAACGAAAGCAAGTAATAGTTAAAGTAAAGTATAGCTAGTTATGTAGCCTCGGCCTTGGAGAAGCTTTGAGCTAGAGTCTCCGGGCGGTGAATCACTATAACCTCAACAAATTAAGCAAGAAAGAAGAAAGATGAATGCTAAGAATAATATGAATACTTTGTATTATTGTATAATGTTTCAGAAGCCTTACAATAGAATGAGTACCTCTATTTATAGTAGAGCTATGGGGTACAGATTCCATGAATCATGACCCCTTAATTACCAATATTAATGTTGCAATAAAAGGTAATAAAGCGTAATAGAGCCTAATAAAGGCTGGAGGAAACTTGAGGTCTTCTGTAACGGTCACATCTTAAATGACGTTTGACCGGTGAGTTGGCATGCTTCTCCGGGCCTCTTGTAGTTTCTGCCTCCGGAAGCGGGTTACCAAATTACTTATCCGGAGCTTCGTATGCTTTCTCGGAATCCCTCATTTGCTTACTCGGATCTGACCTGTCGCCATCGCCGTGTCACCTTTTAATACGTCCACTTGGTTTCTACGAATTTTTCCCATATATAAATAGTCCCCCCACGTTTTGGTGACTCACTGAGATGTGACCGGGAAGTGGAAGATTTTCCCCTTCTTGTCGGGAAGTCATGTAGTCACCCTTGCGACTGCCTCATTAAAAAACTTGCCGGAAAAACTCAATTGGGACAAAAATCGGGCGAAGGGAAAAAGAGTACAGTATTTGGGGATTCATATGATAACTCCGCCACTGGTTCTTCTACCATCAACAGCCAGTTGGAGCTGAAAAAGTATCACCACCACAAAAAGCTTGATCTCGGGTTTTTAGTTTTACCCGAAACTTTTAATTTTAGAGTTCCTCACTCTATGGTTTTTAGTTATACCCGAAACCTTTATAACCTCACAGCCTTGGAGGCCGGGGGTGTTAATGACCAGAAATTTAAATCTTCTGGTTCTGGTAAAGCCAGGAAGTATAACATGTCCGGTTAGTATAATATGTCCGGTTAGTATAACATGTCCGGTTGACTTTACCATCGGAAATAAAGCATCTGACTTTTTCACCAGTTAACTGGACGGCTTTATAAGAGAGGGCCTTTATGTTTCAGTGCTTATGAAGAGGACGTCTCCTGTTTATTTGGGCACAATTATTCTGATCCATAATCTTTATTTGCTTTTAAGCGTGAGCAAATTTAAGAATGATTTCATTCCATTCAGACGCATCCGAGAATGTTTAGAATGTGCAAGTTTTGCTTCATTCCATTCCTTGAATGTACACAAGTGTTTACAACTTTACATATACGACAGTTTATAGAAAATGAACAAAAATGCATTCCAAGATAATTGTGGTCGGGCTGACATCTATTGGGTCTAGCCGGTTCCTGATTTTGGTTCCTTCTATTTTTTCGAGGCTAATCTGGCAGTCCCAGTCTTTATTTCGGAACCAGTTCGGGCTATCTCCGGTATCTTTAACGGACATGATGCCTTTGGGCACAATGACTTTTTTTTTTTTACTGTCTTGGAGCCATCTTCAGATGCTTCTCGTACTTATTAGGACAGTCCCCAGTGTCCGTAGACATTACTGTTCTTCATCTAAGTCATTTTCTAGCAACTCGCTCCGAAACACTCTTGCCTCCTGTCAGTCCGTGATCCTAATAGGTATGGTTCAAACCTGTGTCTGGAATGCCTTCGATGAAAGTTTAGTTAACCTTGATTCCGAGCCGTAGAAGTTGTTGATATATTTATCTGATCATCTTCTACGGGAATCTTCGCCGTATACCGATTGTGAACATCTTCCCAAGTTGTTGCCTGGAACTCTACCAAATTTTCCTTGAGTTTTTGTGAAGCATCCGAACTCAGCGGGTTGAGACCCATAGTGAAAGCCTCAACTGCCCATTCATCCGGAATAACGGGCAGCAACATCCTTTCCCTCTGGAACCGAGGGCCAAAGTCACGGAGCAACTCGGTCTTGGTCCCCTTTCCGTTATTCAAAAGATGTCTGCCTTTCGCGTTCGCACCTTTTGGGCTCCAGCATGTGCTTTAATAAACATATCTGCGAGCATAGCAAATGAATCAATAGAGTGTTCGGGCAAAAGAGAATACCAAGTTAAAGCCCCATTAGCTAATGTCTCGCCGAATTTCTTGATCAAGACCAATTCGATCTCATTTGGTTTCAAGTCATTTCCCTTGACAACCATGGTGTAGGCCGTTATATGCTCATGTGGATCTGTCGCCCCGTCGTACTTGGGGATGTCCGGCATCTTAAATCTCTTCGGGATCAACTCTGGGGCAGCTTCTAGTTTGTAAACTAACTAAGCGCAGTTTTTTGCATCCGGAACCTCAAGGACTGGTGGAGCCCTCGGGATTTGATCCATACGGGCTTGAAGCTCCTTCGCGTTCTTTTCCGCCTCGTTAGCGCTTTTGTTCATCTTATCAGTGATGTCTTTTATAAATTGCAAGACTTGTGCCCAGAAGGGATCATCTGGGAAGAACTCGCTCCCGGATGCGTCTTCACTCCCAACGGTTCTATCCTCAATTCGGTCTCCACTAGGTGTATTTTTTTCGACAGCTGGTGTCAGAGGAGTCCCCCCAGAACTTCTAACTTCGGCATTTGGATTGCTAGAAAGTGCTGAGATAGTTTGCCTCATGAATTTCATCCCGTCCATCATTGACCGTTGCTGCTCCCTCACGATCTGCATTACTTCTTCGGGAGTTTCGTCAGTAGGTGTTGTTTCCCCTGTAACCCGTTTATTTAGACCATTTTTTGGGACAGCTGCTCCATCGTTGTTCCCGGTAGTGAGATGAGTTTGGTCATCAGTAGTGTTTGTCATAACTGCAGCAATTGAATCTAACAACAAGATCTAAAGAGAAATAGTATAAGAAAGTAGGTCACAATGATACCGCAATTGTCCTGGCCCACAGTGGGCGCCAAACTGTTTACATGAAAAATCATTACAATTGAATTTATAGATATGGTCAAGGACACGTGGATCAATGTAATAAAAAATAATGAGATAACAAGCAATAGCAAGTAAGATTATTAGAATGAAAGCAAGTAATAGTTAAAGTAAAGTATAACTAGTTATGTAGCATGGGCCTTGGAGAAGCTTTGAGCTAGAGTCTCCGGGCGGTGAATCATTATAACCTCAACGAATTAAGCAAGAAAGAGTGAATACGAAGAATAATATGAATACTTTGTATTGTTGTATAATGTTTCAGATGCCTCACAATAGAATGAGTAACTCTATTTATACTAGAGCTATGGGGTACAGACTCCATGAATCGTGCCCCCTTAATTACCAATATTAATGTTGCAATAAAAGGCAATAAAGGGTAATAAAGCTTAATAAAAGCTAATAAAGGTGGAGGAAACTTGAGGTCTAATCAATCTTTAATGACGTTTGATGGTGAGTTGGCATGCTTCTTCGGGCCTCTTGTAGTTTCTGATTCCGGAAGAGGGATTTACCAAATTACTTATCCAGAGCTTCATATGCTTTCCCAGAACCCCTCGTTTGCTGACTCAGATCTGATCTGTCGCCATCGCCACGTGTCACCTTTTGATATGTCCACTTGGTGTATACGAATTTTGCCTTATACAGATAGTCGGACGCTTATATTATACTCCCCATTCTAATATAAATGCATTTTTAGCATTTTCTTATGGTCTAAAATAAATGAATTTTTTAAAATAAAAAACTATATTAATTAATTTCAAAATTGTTTATATTTTTAATGACTATCTCTACTATTAAAAAAAAAAATGAAAAGAAGCAAAAGAATAATATCGATAACATATTCTTTAATTAATATTTTTTAATTAACTTTCTTAAAGGGTGTTCCACCCCAAAAATTCATTTATTTCTAGAATGGAAGAAGTATGAAATAACATCCTCTTCGATTAGGCCTTCTCCAGTGCACCGCATGGATAATATCAATAATAATATATGACAAATATTTTGACATGTTGTAACTTGTAACTGTGTAATTCCAAACTTGTAACATCATCAATCAATTCAATGGGCTTAAATAAAAGCTTTACGAAGTTGGATTTTCGTGAAACGTTGGTCTCAATCACACACGCAAGTATACACGATCATACAAGTAATAAATTATTGAAAATTGAGTGTTGAACGCACACAGACTTGTGATTAATCATTTACTAAACAAACAATCCTAATTATCTATACAAGAAGTAAACCCGAAAATTTGAGTCTAATTAACTATAATAAAAAGAATACAAATAATGAACTTCTGTTAAAATCGAGACAGGGACGAGAATTTAGAGAGACAAGAATAATGGGAGAATTCTTTTTGCCTTTCATTCATCATAATGACCTCCTTATATACAAGTAAGGTCCTCTTTGCCTTAGTCTAATAAGGTAACCCTATTATAAAAGAACTAAAATCTTATTTTACCATAATTACAAATTCACCATAAATAACCATTACAATTATACTAGGATAAGGTTCCTACCGACTTAGGATTTTACCGACTTGTCCGGTCACATTCTGTCTCAATACCCCCCTCAAGTTGGAGCATGAGGGTCTCGAATGCCAAACTTGCCGAGTAAATACTGATCTTTGTGATTTTCCCAAAGCCATTATAAACACATCGGCCAATTGCTCAATGGTAGACACGTAGCAGGAAGTATGATTCCGGGAGTGCTTCCCGTACATGGACTATAGTCGACGATTGACTTCAATGTGCTTAGTCCGTTCATGAAGCAGCGAATTTCGCTCAATAGACAATGTTGCTTGACTATCACAGTACATATTCACCAGAGATTTATTTTCAACGCCTAAACTATGCAAAATTCCTTTTAGCCATTTCAACTCATTGACCGTCATTGCCATTAATCGATATTTCACCTCTGTTGATGAGCGAGAGACAATGTGCTGCTTCTTGGTTTTTCATGATACGGGTGAATTCGAGGAGATAAACCAATCGGTACGTGATTTTCGAGTCGACGGACATCCGGTCCGGTCCAAGAATCACACCATCCGTACAATTGGAGATCCGATCTCTTCTAATCACAATGCCTTGTCCTAGATTCTTCTTCAGTAGCGCACTACACGGAAGCCACGTTCCGGTGTGCTTCCTTGGTTCTTGCATGAATTGGGAAAGAACATGTACGCAATACGACAATTCGGGTCTTGTAAAACAAGGTATATTAGTCTACGAACCAGACGTCGGTATGGTTTTGAATCTCCCAATTAGGCTCCTTTGGCCAGCGCCATATCGTAATTATGTTCTATAGAAGAGTTGATTGGTTTAGCTTCCAGTAAACCGGACTCAGAGATTATATCCAAGACATATTTTCGTTGACAGAGAAATAGCTCAGTTGGTCTACGTGCAACTTCAACTCCCAGAAAGTACTTCAGAGGGCCCAAATCCTTCATGTGAAAACATACACTTATGTAGTATTTGAATTCTTCAATAGCACTATGATCATTGCCGGAGATAATCAAGTCATCTACATAGACTAAGACGTTAAGTTGCATACCTCCTCGGTGCATCGTGAAGAGAGAGTAGTCGGAGTACGACTGTTTGAACCCATATTTCATCAAAGCACTTGATAATTTCGCAAACCAGTACCGTGGGGCTTGTTTCAAACCATACAAAGATTTCCAGAGTCGACATACTTGGCCCGGACCAGGAACATAAAATCCCGGTGGCAATTTCATATAAATTTCCTCCGTAAGGTCGCCTTGCAAGAAGGCATTATGAATATCCATCTGATGCAACTCCCAATTTCGCACAACCACAACTGCGAGGAAGGTTCGAACGGTTACTACCTTAGCAATCGGAGAAAATGTTTCATTATGATCAATTCCTTCCTCCTGTTTAGTTTTGAAATTGACCAACCGAGTTTTATATCGCTCGATTGTGCCGTCAGAGTTGTACTTGATCTTGTATACCCATCTATATACTATCGCTTTCTTATCCGGTGGCAATGTTCTAATGTCCACATTCCATTATCCTCTAATACTTGGACCTCTCTCTGCATGGCCTTTCTCCAATGTTCTTTTTTCATTGTCTCCGAGAAGGTTTTTGGCTCGGTTCTATGGTGATGGTTGCCAGGAAGCTTTGGTGTTGCAAGGAAAAATTATCACAAGATATATAGTGAGCTAAAGAATAGGGCACACCTAAGGATTATTGAGGATCGGGCGGACGTGTTGATGGACTGTCTTTTCAGAATGTTTTAGTGACGTAGTCACACCACTGAATCGATTCATGCTTCTAACGTGTAACCCGACCCAATTGTTCCTCTGGTGGCATATCGTTGGCCTGGATACCTTCTGTCTGTACTTCATCCACATTTTCTCTATTTGGACCGATATCTATCTGGTCTAATCCTTACAGATCTGTACTTCGTCCATTCGAGTTTCGTTCGTACCTACATTATCAATTTGGTTTTCTTTAAAGTTGTGTTGGTTTCTTTATTCCTCCGTTTCGTGTAGGATCACTTCTATGTTGTCGATTAAGTTATCAGATCCTACAGCAAAGGGAAACTTAGTCTCGCAGAAGTCCACATCTATTGAGACTAAATATTCATCATTCTCTAAGTCATACAATCTCCAACCCTTCTGTCCATAGAGGTATCCCAAGAAGACACACCTACAACTCCGACTTTCAAACTTGTCTCACGTTCTTCCCTTTGCATGTGCATAGCATAGTGACCTAACACCCTTAGGTGATCATAATGGGGATCCTCCCTGTATAATATTTCATAGGGGTTTTTCCCATTCAAAATCGGAGATAGTGTTCTATTGATCAAGTACCTCACAGTCAAGACGTATTCTCCTCAGAATTTGATCGGAAGATGATCACGAAATCTCAATGCCCATGCCACATTAAGAATGTGACGGTATTTTCTTTCAACTCTTCCATTCTGCCGTGGTGTCCCTGTGCAAGATGTTTGGAAAAGAATTCCATGTTCGAAGAAGTAAGTCTTCATACATGTGAACTCAGTTCCGTTATCACTTCTAATGATCTTACCCTCTTACCAAACTGCCTATCAGCCAGGGCGAAGAATTTTTTTAAAGTTTGGAACACTTCTTTCCTATCGACTAAAAGGAAAATCCACACGGCTCGCAAAAGATCATCCACAATAGTAAAAAAATACGAAGCACCACAAGAAGAAGGGGTTCTATACGGTCCCCATAAATCACAATGAATCATATCAAAAATCTCAGAAGCTATATTATCACATAAAGGAAAAACACTTCTTGGTTGCTTTGCCCTTTGGCATACATCACATTCTTTATCTAATCTAGTACTACTATCTTTTAAGCTTAACGTCGTAATGGACTTCGTTACTTGTGCTAAAGGATGACCTAACCGTTTGTGCCAAAGATCAAACTAATCGATTGCCTCCGCCTTCATAGCTTGTATCCGCGGCACATTCCGGAAATAGTAAAGTCCACCTCGACTCTCACCAGTTTCGAAAAGCTTCCTCGTGGTGGGGTCATGTATAGCACACATAACTTTGTTAAATGTTATATCGCAATCTAAATGATCAACAAGTTGTGACACGAAAATTAAAGCGCATGTTACATACGAAAGGTAAAAGACATCCTTGACCAAATCCTATTATTTAGCTTGGTTGTTCCTTCTCTCGTGACCATCGAGCTCATCCGAAGCCCCGACGACAACTCGGGAATGTCCCGACTTATTGCTTAGTTCCTCTAGATTACCTGTTACATGGTTGGTAGCTCTGGAGTCAATAATCCAGGAATTATTTTTCGGTCTTACCATCCATCTTGCCATTCGGGTTTATTTCTTGAGAATTCAACACGTGAATCACGGTCTTCCAGATCTCTTCGCTCAATTTGTGAGGTCTTATTCCACCTGTGTTCACCGGTCCTATCTCTGCCTGAGTTTCTTCTTTGGCCACTACGGCGTCAGCCCGGTAGTTGCCTCTTCCACGATCGGATCCCGGTCCACCTCTCTGCTGTTGTTGTCCTCATCCTCTTTCTCCGATTTTTTCATTTCATTTTTGCTTTTCCGGCCACCAATCTGGATAGCCAATGAGTAAAAAACATCCGTCCACAACGTGTCCGGATCTCTTAAAATATGTGCAGAATGCACCATAGTTCTTCCCTTCACCTTGGTTACGGTGAGGGTTTAGCCCTTATACAGCAAAAGCCATGGTTTCACTCCAGTCTTCCATTTTCCGTACGATTCCTCTCACACTCTCTACTTGCACCAGCTTCGAATAGATCTTTTTTAATGATGGCAACGGTTCTTGGGCCAGTATGTTCGACCTCACCGTTCCATACATTGCTTCATCCAATCCCATGAGGAAAAGATGCACTTTTTCTTCTTCTCTTTTGGTTTCTAGGGCCGTCCCTAGATTGCACGTGCACTTTCCGCACTTGCAAGTCAGAATTTGTTCGTAATTTTTCAATTTCTCCCACAGCTTAGTGAGTTTTCCATAGTAATCCACTATGGTCCTTCCTACCTTGCAATCGCGTAGTTCGCCTTTAGTTGTTGCATCGAGGGCGGTTGATAACGACGAGCGCTCTCGGATGTTCGTCCATAATTCTTCGCTTCCTCTTTATGTGAAATCATTGAGCGAAGCGTTGGTTCTATGGTGTTGCGAATCCACGACACCAACAAGTGAATTTATAGTCCACGATCTTCCAAGTCCGGCGACTTTTCATTCGAACTGCTTGTAAATCGTCCACGAAGCCAAATCTCTTCCTTGCTCTTAGGGTTGTCCTTATGGATCTAGCCCATCCTTCGTAATTTTCACCTTTCAATTGGACTCGTGTCACCATAATTCCAAGGTTATCATTCGACGTAATGTCATAAGGAGAGATTGTTTTTCTTTGGTTTTTTTTTTCTTCATCGGCAATTCCTTTGCTTTTAATCGTCGGTTTCTCCGTCACCTGCCATTGTTTCCGGGTTTTTGTGTTCTTTCTAATGTGGCTCTGATACCATGTTAAAATCGAGATAGGGACGAGAATTTAGAGAGATAAGAATAATGGGAGAATTCTTTCTGCCTTTCCTTCATCATAATTACCTCCTTATATACAAGTGAGGTCCTCCTTGCCCTAGTATAATAAGGTAACCCTATTCTAAAAGAACTAAAATCCTATTTTACCATAAGTACAATTTCACTATAAATAACCATTACAATTATACTAGGATAGGGTTCCTACCGACTTAGGGTTTTACCGACACACCGACGCGATCGGACAAACTGGTCTAGTCACATTTGGTCTCAATAACTTTAACCAAGAAAGAGCGAATTTTTATCGGAGAAGAGAAAGATCTAGGGCTATGACTACTGACAATCCAGTTGAGTCTTCTAATCGTTCTACCTGTTGATTTCCTGAGTTTCTAGTTGACGGGTTGATATTAACTTTATGAGTATCTCCCGAATTGCTCACAAGAACACATTTAACTCTCCGTATCAACTAAGCGAGGCTAAGGGGTGTATTCCTATCCTCGATAACAAAATGATCACTGTGATCCAAGGTCTCCTTATTCTTATTAAGCACGCAATTTTCTTTCCCAAGTCCAATTAACGAACCACAGATAGTGTTCAACTATTACATCAAATAATCAAACAATTAAGATCAAGAATAAATAAATAAATAACTCAAAGATGAAAAATCAATAGATAATCACGAATAGGGGAATACAAAGAAAATCGATAAACCTCACCAAACTGATAACCCTAGTCAAACCCAGAAAAAAGCCCGACTAACAATTTGGTTTGACTTGGTTTGGTATAGAAAAAAAAATCGACCATAATTTGTTTGACTTGTTTTTAACTAAAAAAAAGTCAAATTGAACGAAACCAACCCGACAATACATGTATACAATTTTTAAAACTATTTTATACATAAACTATTTCATTTGTAATGCGATTTATTAATATTTCTTAAATTCTTTTTATAGTTTTTGTCTTTTAACATATTATTTCAAGCTTGGACTTAGAATTTCGAATGGTCCAATAAGTTTTATAGCCAATATACTGTTAGCAACTCAAATAAAGTTCAAACCAAAACCATATCAATACTAATGCTAACAAAAGAAATTCAATTCTATCAATAGGACTGATAAAATGTTAGATATTTATTATTTAGTTTTGCATTGGTTTAAACAGTGAAAATACGTAACTTTATTTTATTTTTGTCATGCAATTAATAGGAGTACTTATTCGGCGTACTTATTTTGGCATGACTTAGGATTTTTAGATTATGATCATTTTCGTTATGGTTTAATTAGCAATATTGATTCTATGCAATTTTTTTTTTTGTTGAATATTTTATTAATATGTCATCACTCATCTCACATTTTGTCTTATTTTCTTAAGAAATACTTTAATTATATAGTTGTATCTTACTGAGACTAAATAAATATTTGAAGTAAAAGTTGTATGTTGTATAAAGACTTTTCCAGAAAAAACTCGAAAAACCGACTTATGTTGGTTTGGTTTGTAGATTTTAAAACCTGACACAATTGGTTTGGTTTGGTTTTTGAAAAACTCGAACCAACCCTGTCCATGTACACCCTTAATCACGAACATCAAATGTCAACTTTCCTGAAAGCGTCAAAACCCTAGAACTAAGGAGTATAGCTCCACACAAACATAGAGGAAAAATGACAAATCATTCGAATAAATACGTAAAAACCAGTATTACGTAAAAAAAAAAAAAGCTCGACCTTCACGACTTAGGCTCCAAACACTCTTTAGATCAAAAATTCTATAAACACCGTGTATTTATACGGTACAAAAATCTCAACTTTTAAAAACCAATTCCAAATTGGATTGAAAAAAAAAATATCGTGCTCGCGTCAGCCCCGCGTCGCAAGAGTGACGCAAGTGGCCAAACAATATTCTGGAAAGCATATTGGCCGCGGCCACCCTGGCAGTGCAACCTGAGCGCAAGTCAAAGGTATGCTGCCAGCTCGTTGCCAGGTAAATACATCAGTGCTTTCTCTTATACAAATTGGACCAATCATTGCCTATTACATTATGTAATTTTATGCACATGTCTCCCCATTTTTTCCTTTTTTTTTTCTTCCGCTTTTTATTCAATTTTACTCTAAATCTCTTCATCTTCTCAATGCTTTATTCTTACACATTAAAATATAATATCAAGCACAAATTCATTATAATTAATACTCAAAAGACACTTAAAAGTACTAAAATGTAAGATTAACAATGGTTAAATATATACATTTTTAACCGAACATCACGAAGTTAGATGAAGTTGACGAAATTGCAGCATTCGTTGGCACATAATATATTTAGATACAACATGGCTTAAAATATATTTTTACCCAAATAATTGCTGCTAAATTATTACTCAACTAACTATTTAATAACTAAATATCACAGGATTGGCATTATGCATCAGTTTTTTTCATATATATAGTTGAGAGAAGCAGACCAGCAATAGAATATTCATCTTTATTGAATCCACGCGCGTAGAAATGTATTTAACATAATTTACTACATAATATAGCCTAAAGCTTCAGAGCTAATAAATTTCAATTAAGTGCCCGTTAAGGAAGATGCGAGCCGACGAAATGCTTCCATAACAATTTATTTATGTAACCACATGTAAAAAAATAAAATCTATTACTGCCTGGCAATAAAATTATCTCCTTTCTATTTTAATTCTATCCCTAAAAAGATTGTCTTTTCTATATTTTAAACAATTTAACTTTTACGGATGATTTACAGCCACACAAATATCAGCTTGTTTTGGAGCACACATTTCAAAAGTCTTCCTTTATTTCTTAAATTTTGTGCCAAGTCAAAAGAGGACAATTTTTTTGGGACGGAGGGAGTAATAATAAATTAAGAGAGAGTCCTTGGTGTGAACTTCAAACGCATACATTCCAAACACACGAAAGCTAATATATATATATATATATGTCTGAAAAAGTTGAACTGAATTCATAGAGGAAAGACATTCTGTAACAAATGGCAAAGTCTATGGTATTGCTTATGATTATGGCTTTATCTTATTTTACAACTACAGCGAACTTACAGGTGAAGAACATCTTCTTGCTAGCCGGACAGAGCAACATGTCCGGCCTAGGAGGTGTTGTGATGAACATATGGGATGGTATTGTTCCGCTGGAGTGTAGTCCTAATCCGGCCATCCTCAAACTTGATGCCAATCTTCAATGGGTGGAGGCAACTGAACCTTTACATGCGGATATCGACGTGAATGTTACTTGTGGGATTGGTCCAGGTAAGTAGAGGCGGATTTAAAACGAGTTTAAGGGGTTCAACTAACTTATTGTTCTTGACTAGAACTTTTAAGTAGTAGAAGTGTCAAATAGGTGGGTTGAAATGGGTCAAAATAATAAACGTGTCATGACCCAACTCATGCAAAATGTGATTGGATCAAAAAGTTGGATCAAAATGAGTCAAATAATAGGTCATAATTCAACCTACTCAACTTGACCCAACCTCCCCTCATCTTTTATTTTCTTTCTGGAAAAAAAAAAAGATTTTGAATGCTAGCATATTTTTCTTAACTCGTTTTGACTCAAAAATTTGATAGGTCATTTTAGGTTAAACCTGTTGGGTCAACTTAAGAAATAGGTCATAACTTAACCTGTTTAAACTTGAGCAGGTTGAAAATATTACCAAAAAATAGGTTGATTTTACCTCACCTCCAATAAGTACAGATGCGAAAAAAAGATTACGCTCGTGGACATATATAAATAGATTATACTCATTCTGAATCCACTTATTACTATAAATCCTATGCAGGCATGCCCTTCGCAAACTATTTATTAAATAAGACATCGTGTCTTGGGATAGTAGGGTTGGTACCTTGTGCGATGGCAGGGAACAAAATAAGTGAATGGCAAAAGGGGACTTTCCTTTACAATCAGCTGGTGACGAGAGCCACGGCTGCTGCTGTGCAAGAATGTGGGGTAATTAGAGCTATGTTGTGGTATCAGGGGGAGAGTGATACAGTGAGACCTAGTGATGCAAATGCTTATAAAGGAAGGATGCAAAATTTTTTCACTGATTTGAGAAGTGATCTAGGGTTACCAGAGCTTCTGATTATCCAGGTAACTTTTGGTAACTCCCAACAGTTCCTAATTAGTTGCGTGGAAATTTTAGTTACACGCATGTTATATTTCAAAGAAATCTCTCCATCACTAAAGGTCGTGGGGGGTGGTAGTATCCCTCTAGCGTTAACCAGATGGCTCAAGTTCGAGTCTGAAGAATGAAATTACCTTTGGTAGGAAAACTTTACCCCTAAAGTTGGACTTCTCAAAGCGAATTTGGTCTTATTTTGGCGACCCTGCACATGGGTGAGAAACTAAAGAAAAAATCTCTCCCACAGTAATTCAGAAGTTGATTAAATTTCCCAAAGTTTTGTAATTATAAACATAAATAAAGCTTAGAAAAAAAACATGAACTGACGGTAGTATTGATTGTTTAAAGTTTAAACTGAGAACCTACAGTAACAAAAAATGTGAAAACTAAGAAATCAGGCATGCCATGTGCACATTGATGAAGTGATGATCTTATGTGGCACCAATGTGGGCATGGCTTGCCTAATCAACTTTCAATTTATATAGGCCAAACCCATCGCCAGCCTCTTGTGGTCGATGACTTTTCACCGAACACCTCAAGTGACCTTTGTTCCATTTACAACCGGTGACATGACCGTTGTTTCATTTAGCTCTTTTTGCACAATTTCGGAATTAAGCGAAGTCGTTGCCAAGCGCCTCTTACGTGGAAAAATAAACGAATTCGTATGGGACACGTGGAAGTTTTATTTTTTTACAAAAAAAAAAAACTTTTTATTTATTTTCTTCGAGAATTTCTATCCGGCCCCCGCCCCCCGCCTCTTGTTGCCTTCTTCACAGCGTATTCTTCCCCCCACCCTCTCGTTCCGCGTCTTCTTCTTCTTCGCGATCCTCCCCCCACCCCCCCCCCCCCCCCCCCCGCTCTTCCCCGCGCCTCTTGAGATCCCCGATCCCCACCATTGCAATTTTTTTTTTCACTTTTTCTTGTTTATCTCTCCTTCTCAACACTTCCTCCATCCCCCATCCACCACCACATTGCCACCGCAACACCACCACTAAATCCAACCTTCTACTCCTATCATTTTTTAACGCAGCAAGTTAAATCAATACACAAATTATGTATCAGCAAAAAAAAAAAAAAAAAAAAAAAAAGTAAAGAAAGGATATGGGTTTTTCAAAACTTAAACTCCATCTCAACCTCCTCTTTTCAAGAACTCAAATTTAAGTTCAGCAACTATGGCTGAACACAAAAGCATTAGTAGTAATTCAAAAAGTCATAACAAAGGTTGAGTTAACAAGGTTGAGCAGTGACACCATCGACAATGTTAAGGCCAAAATTGACGGGTCATGATTTTGTCAGGTTGTTGTTTTCATGAATTGGGGTTTTTGCGTTTTGTATATGTTTTTTTGCGTGTTTTTATCTGATCAAGAAGCAAATTTTCTGTTTGTGTATATAATGTGTGAGTGGAGATTGATACGTACATCACCGAATACGTGTTGGCAATTCGTGTTTTGAATTATGTTCTTTTGGGATTTATGTTCGCAATAGTTGAACAATTTCATAATCTAGTGAAGGAAATTGATGGCGTTGTGGTGGCAAGGTGGTGGTTATGGTATTTCTTAACAATTTAATAAGGTCCACCAATTTTTAGTTCCATATTTTTAAGAAATTTGGAGAAGGAGAAGTTTGGGGAAGAGGGCTGCCATTTTTTCAGAAATTTGAAGAAGGAGAAGTGTGGGGAAGAGGGTGTGTGGGACCCCCATAACTAAATAAAGAAAAGAACCAAAAAGAAAATAGTTAAAAACTAAGAAAAATATGTTCCCGTACGTCAAATAGCATTTTCACGCGCCTATTCAACGTGAAACTCGGCCAAATTGCGCTATCAATTAAAAGAGCTTCAACGAAACATCGGTTGTCCACTCGTTGTCTAAATGGAACAAAGCGTCACTTGGGGTGTTCGAGTGAAAGAATGAAGTCGGCCACAAGAGGTGATGTATGGGTTTGGCCATTTATATATGTAATTAAGTTTGTCATTTAATTTGAAATTTAAAGACTAATATATACTAATCAGAAAGAAAAATGATGCACATGGAGCATTTTATATTGTATTCTCATATTTTGAGGCTCAAATAATAGTGACAAGAGCTCTACATGCATCAATCAGTTAATGTATATTTCAAGAAAGGAGACTGACCCAAAATACACCAGGTAGTGAACAGCTTTTAGCATACAACGGAAACAATATCAAGCAAGCTAAAGAAAAACTATAAACAGCAGTGACATGAATATTTTTGTCCTCACTTTTTAAAAAAAAAAAAAATTTAATTGGTATTTGTTATTTGAAGTTTATTGACCAGACAATTGACTCATTAAATTAAAGGTGAAGGTTCCTTATACATATTTATATACTGACTTGTTTGCACTTTTTTTCCGATACTTGTGTAGGTGGCTCTAGCTTCAGGATTAAATTACACAGAGACAGTGAGAGAAGCACAGTTAAATCCTGATCTTCCTAATGTAGTAACTGTTGATGCCAAAGGCTTGCAGTTGGAAAAAGACAACTTACACCTTACTGCTTCTTCCCAAGTCCTCCTAGGCCAGATGATGGCTGATGCTTTCCTTTAGACAATCTCCATCAAATCCCCATCTATTAATATTCAATAGTGAAAGAATATTTCAATTATTTCATCAACTTGTTAAATAAAAAGAAAAGCGTTACCGGTGTAACATTCAACAAAGAAAAAACGTTTAATATTCTGTAATATATCATCATCAAACAATACAAGTCATTTTTTAATGTATCAATTGCTCAATTAGACAAAAGGGAAACAATAGATTTCACTACAATTTAAAAAAACTTAAAATTTTGATACATAAATGTGCTACATCCTTGACTAACTCGCTGCAAATATTTGAGTTTCGACCGCTGAGTATTGGCACATCTCTGCTCAAATTATCTTGATTCAACTTTCAGATATTTAAGTCATGGTTTATTCATGCACTCAACTAACTTTTAACGAGCTAAAATTTAATGTCATCACCTATTTGACACCTTAGGAGAGCCAATGTTTATCCGTAAAGTTTTGATTAACTTAACCTGTCCGTACTTGAATTGATCGGACAATGGTCCGTTTGTCAAGTGATATTGCCCAACAAAAGATTAAGCTAGTTTATTCATGACCAATATATTCATGACTTACCTCTTTCTAGCTTAGCCAGACTTGATCCAGCATTGAACTGCACAAGACCAGTTCATGGACTTTCGTTATTCTTTCATTAGTCAACTGTTATTTTTTTATAAGGTAAAGATTTTATTAAATGGTACCAAGATTGTACAGGAGAAAAAAACAAAAACAACAGAAAATTGTTATTTATATTCTGCACGTCTTGGTGAGCTAATTTCCTCACGACTTTCAGACTGCATCTTATGACACACATTAGCGCGCGGATATTCTTTTTATTTCTTAAAAATGATTCCGTAGCTGAGTTTGAAAATAAGGGTAGATATTCAGTTTGTTAATGACGAGAGCAAAACTAATCCAACTTTAAACAGAGAGCGAAACTAAAATTTCTGCGAACCACGCGGAGAGTTTTGATGTTTTTCCCTTAAATGAATGCAAACTAAATCGAGGAGATGTCCATGTCGTAATCCACAACTATATTCAAATTATTCATTTGTAAACTAGTACTCCCTCCGATCCAGATTATATGATACTTTTAGCTTGAGTATATCTCTTAAAAATTCAATCACTCTTAGAAAGTAAAAGGCGTTTTCACGAAATTACGCTTAATAAAATAGTACCTATTGAATATATTTTCTTGGTTATGTAAAATCCACTTATCTAAATATAGGTAAATATGAAAATTAATTAGTACCTTATTGATTATGTAAAAACTTAAATTTAAATTAAATATAAAAGGTAAAAACACCATACATATAATATGGACCAGAGGAAGTATATGATAACGTGCGGGATGCACACGTCTTCCCAATTTTTTTTTTTCCCCATCTTTTCCATTGTTGGTTGACAAAAGTCCAGACAACCATTATATTCGTATCCGGATAGTCGGACGCATATACGTTATGAAATAACATCCTCTTTGATTCGGCCTACTGCAGTGGACCACAATGGATAATATCAATATGACAATATTTTGACATGTTGTAAAGTCCAAACTTGTAACATCATCAATTCAATGAGCTTAAATAAAAGCCTTACGAAGCTGGCTTTTTGTGAAGTTAATTAAAGTCAACGAAATTGCAGCATTAGAATATATTTAAATGCAACATTGCTTAAAATATGTATCCTCCTACATAATTGCGATAAACTTATTATTCCACTAGTTATTAACTAAATTATCACAGGATTGCCATTATGTATGAGATTTTCTTTTTATAGTTGAGAGAAGTAGACCAGCAATAAAAATATTCATTTTTATTGTATCCTGCGCGTAGAAATGTATTAAACATAACTACATAATATGCCTAAAGCTTCAAAGCTAATAAATTTCAATTAAGTGCCCGTTAAGGAAGATGCCAGCAGACAAAATGCTTCGAGAACAATTTATTTATGTATCAGACGAATCACATGGAAAATAAAAAATGCTAGTAATAATAAACTAAAAAGAGACCTTGCTGAACTTCAAAAGTATACATTCCAAACACACGAAAGCTAATACTCCTATATATATATATATATATATATATATATATATATATATATATATATATATATATCTGAAAAAGTTGAATGAAATTCATAGAGGGAAAAACATTCTGTAACAAATGGCAAAGTCCTGGTATTGTATAGGCAAAATCTGTAGACACCAAGAGTAGACGTATTAAAAGACGACATGTGACGATGGTGACAAGTCGATTCGAGTCGGCAAGTTTGGGCTCCGCGAAATCACACGAAGCTTCGATGTAATTTGGTGACCCGCTCGTGAAGTTAAACTACAAGAGATTTTAAAAGTACGCCAACTCACCACAAACGTCATTTAAGATGTGACCGTTACGGAAACGTTACGTACACTCCCAAGCTTTCCTCCAGCCTTTATTAGGCTTTATTACCCTTTATTACCTTTTGTTGCAGCATCTATGTTGGTAATTAAAAGGGCATGATTTGTGGATCATGCACCCCAAAGCTCTAGTATAAATAGAGGCTCTTATTATGTTGTAAGACATCTAAAACATTATACAACAATACAAAGTATTCATATTTTTCTTAGCATTGGCTCTTTCTTGCTGAATTCGTTGAGGTTATAATGATTCACCGACCGGAGACTCTAGCTCAAAGCTTCTCCAAAGCCTAGGCTACATAACTAGCTATACTTTACTTTCACTTGTCTTGTTAATTATTACTTGTTATTTCATAATTTTGGTTACATTGCTCCACGTGTCCTTGACCACGTATATAAATTTAACTGCACCGATTTTCCGTGTAAACAGTTTGGCGCCCACTGTGGGGCCAGGAAAATTGTGGTATCATTGTGACCCACTTTCTTATACTAATTCTCTTTAGATCTTCTTTGTTAGATTCAATTGTTGCAGATATGACAAACACTACTGATGACCAAACTCATCTCACTACCGGAAATAACGATGGAGTAACTATCCCGGGAGACGGTCTAAATCAATGGGTTACAGAGGAAACAACACCTACTGACGAAACCCCTGAAGAAGCAATGGAGATCGTGAGGGAGCAACAACGGTCAATGATGGAGGAGATGAAGTTTATGAGGCAAACTATCTCAACACTTTCTGGCAATCCAAACGCTGGAGTCAGAAGGCCTGGGAGGACTCCTCCGACACCAACTATCGGAAAAAATACACCCAGTGGAGACCAAATGAAGGGTAGAACCGTTGGGAGTGAAGAAGACGCATCCGGGAGCGAGTCCGTCCCAGATGATCCTTTTCGGGCAAAAGTCTTGCAATTTATGAAAGACATCACTGATAAGATGAAAAAAAACTCTATGGAAGCGAAAAAGTATACGAAAGAGCTTCAAGCCGGTATAGATCAAATCTTGGGGGCTCCACCGGTCCTACAGGGTCCGAATGCAAAAAAAGTACGCTCAGTTAGCTTACAAACCAGAAGTTGCCCTGGAGTGATCCCGAATAGATTTAAGATGCCGGACATCCCCAAGTACGACGGGACGACAGATCCACAGGAGCATATAACGGCCTACACCATGGCTCTCAAGGGAAATGACCTGAAACCGAATGAGATTAAATCGGTCTTGATCAAGAAATTCGGCGAGACATTGGCTAAGTGGGCTTTAACTTGGTATTCTCTTTAGCCTGAACACTCTATTGATTCATTTTCTATGCTCGCAGATATGTTTATTAAAGCACATGCTGGAGCCCGGAAGGTGCAAATGTGAAAGGCAGACATCTTTCGCATAACACAAGGGGAGACCGAGTTGCTCCATGACTTTACCTGGCTCCAAAAGGAAAGGATGTTGCTGCCCGTGGTTCCAGATGAATGGGCAGCTGAGGCTTTCACTATAGGTCTCAACCCGCTGAGTTCGGATGCTTCACGAAAACTCAAGGAAAATTTGCTAGAGTTCCAGGAAACAACGTGGGAAGATGTTCACAATTGGTATATGTCGAAGATTGGCGTAGAAGATGATCTGGTAAATATATCGACATCTTCTACGACCCAGAATCAAGGCCAACTGAACTTTGATCGGAGGCATTCCAGACACCGGTTTGAACCATACCCATTAGGACCACGGACTGACAGGAGGCAGGAGTGTTTTCGGAGCGAGTCGCTAGAAAATGACTTAGATGAAGAATAGTAATGTCTACGAACACTGGGGACTGTCGCAGTGAGTACCGGAAGCATCTGAAGATGGCTCCAGGACAGTTAAAAAAAAGGCATTGTGCCCAAAGGCTTCATGTCCATTAAAAATACCGGAGATTGCCTAAACTGACTCCGAAATAAAGACTGGAGACTGCCAGATCAGCCCAAAAAAAAAATAGAAGGAACCAGAATAAGGAATCGGCTAGACCCAATAGATGTTAGCCCTGCCACAATTCTCTTGCAATGCATTTTGTTCATTTTCTATAAACTGTCGTATATGCAAATTTGTAAAAACTTGTGTAAGTTCAAGGAATGGAATGAAGCAAAACTTGCACATTCTAAACATTCTCGTATGCGTCCGAATGGAACGAAATCATTCTTAAATTTGCTCACGCTTAAAAGCAAATAAGGATTACAGATCCGAATAATTGTCACCAAATGAACAGGGACGTCCTCTTCATAAGCATCAAAACATAAGGGTCCTCTCTTATAAAGTAGTCCGTTAAACGGCTAAAAAGCCGAATGCTTTATTTCCGGTTGTAAAGTCAACCGGACATGTTATACTTCCGGACTTTACCAGAACCAGAAGATTTAAATTTCTGGTCATTAACATCCCAGGCCTCCAAGGCTGCGAGGTTATAAAAGTTTCGGGTATAACTAAAAACCCTAGAGTCAGGAACTCTAAAATTACAAGTTTCGGCTACAACTAAAAACCCAAGAGTCAAATTCAAAGACTAAAAGTTTTTGGGAAAACTAAAAACCCAAGAGTCAAAACCCAAAAATTAAAATTTCATGAACACTAAAAACCTGAGATCAAGCTTTCTTTTGTGCAGGTACATTTTCGAAAAGACCATCGGTTGATAGTGGAAGAACCGCATGGCGCAGTTATTAGATGAATCCCTAAGTACTGCACTCTTTTTCCCTTCGCTCGGTTTTTGTTCCAATTGGGTTTTTCCGGTAAGGTTTTTAATTAGGTAGTCACGAGGGTGACTACATGGCTTCTCGACAAGAAGGGGAAAATCTTCCACTTCCGATCACATCTCAGCTTGTAACCGGTAAGTAGGGGACTATCTTTATAGCGAAAAATTCGTAGACACTAAGTGGGCGTATTAAAAGATGACACGTGGCGATGGTGACAAGTCAGATTTGAGTCAGCAGTTTTAGGGGCTCCAGAAAATCATACGACGCTCCGGATAGTGATTTGGTAACCCGGTTGCGGACGCAGAAACTACAAGAGGCTCGGAGAAGCATGCCAACTCACCAGTCAAATGTCATTTAAGATGTAACCGTTACAGAAGACTCCAAGTTTCCTCCAGCCTTTATTAGGCTTTATTACCTTTTATTACTCTTTATTGCAGCATCAATGTTGGTAATTAAGAGGGCATGATTTGTGGATCATGCACCCCAAAGCTCTAGTATAAATAAAGGCTCTTATTCTGTTGTAAGACATATAAAACATTATACAACAATATAAAGTATTCATATTATTCTTCGCATTCGCTCTTTCTTGCTTAATTCGTTGAGGTTATAGTGATTTACCGTTCGGAGACTTTACCTCAAACCTTCTCCAAGGCCCAGGCTACATAACTATCTATACTTTACTTTCACTTGTCTTGTTAATTATTACTTGCTATTTCATAATTTTGGTTACATTAATCCACGTGTCCTTGACCACGTATATAAATTTAATTGCACCGATTTTCCGTTTAAATAGGTATTGCTTATTAGTATGTCTTTATCCTAGTTTACAACTATAGCAAATTCACAGATGAAGAACATCTTCTTGCTAGTCGGACGGCAGCAACACGTCCGCCTGTGAGGTGTCGTGGGAAGAACATATGGGATGGTATTGTTCCACCGGAGTGTAGCCCTAATCCGGCCATCCTTAAACTTGATGCCAATCTTCAATGGGTGGAGGCAACTGAACCTTTACATGCAGATATAGATGTAAACGTTACTTGTGGGATTGCTCCAGGTATGCAAAGGCGGATTTAGAACGAGTTTAATAGGTGCAACTAAACTCAATGCTTTTGAATCAACCATTATTGTGTACTAGTTTTTGACAAACGGGCGTGAATGGTCAAACTTGGGCGGGTTGAAATGGGTCATAGCAACTCGTTCAAAGTTTGTTTTTGTCACGTCCCCAACAGACGTGAGTGGCACCCACACTAGTCCTATAGTGGGCGAACCAATCACTTAACCCATTATCAAGCCAATTTTAATTATTTAAACCAATTTTTGACACCTAATTTTTGACCTCCTGTAATTTATTTTTATTACTAAGAGTCCTTGGATGACAAATAAAATAAGTTGCGCTTCTGAGAGGGTCAAAATAATTTTTATAAGAAAACTATTTGGGATAATATTTCACTCCTTTAAATTGGTGAAGAGATTTTCAGGATATTATGAATTGTGTGAAAATTAATTGAGGTTTTATGGCATTTAGGGAATATTTTATTGGAATTAATCAAAGGCAAAACAATTTTGAACAATTACTTACTAGATTGATTAAATTAAACAATTTTGAATAATTACTTACTAAATTGATTAAATTAAAGAAAATCAGATTAATGAGTAATTTATTCTATTTATTGTCCAAGGTAATTTGAGTAATTAAAAGAATTGACCATTTTACCCCTCAAACTCTGCTTCTGTGTGTTTGCATAGTTTTTTAATTAATAAATTATCTTGATAATTAATTTGGTAAATTATTGGGTCCATGTCTGCAAAATGATTTTTAACAAGCCGTGTTTTAAATTATTGAGTCCGAATGGGCTAATAATTTTTTTTTTTATTTAGGACATTTATCCTCGACCCTCCATATATATATATATATATATATATATATATATACACACACACACCATGTATATACAAATATACATTGTGCATATATATGTATATGTCAAAGGCCCATATGTCTTTTTTTTTTTTTTTTTTTAAAAGGACAGCCTGATGGGCCCATAATGGACTGTATCGGTCCATTAAACGTTTTAAGAGGGGGGGGGGGGGGGGGGGAATACGTATATCCCTCCCCCTATTTATTTTCAGACCCTAGGAGGGGTCTTATGTGCAAAGAGGAAAAGGGAGAGGCGGCTAGGGGCAAAACCCTAGCGTCGCCTCCACTGCCACACTCCACCCCACGCCTGTTTTCATTATGTCCCATCACATTTTTGAGCGTATAACATGGGAGAGGACGAAGCATTGATGGCTTTTTCCTTTTCTCCATGAAATCAGGACAAACGACCCTTAAGGTACAACTTACTCCTTTTTTTTATGATTTTCGTCAATTACAGTGGTATAGGAGTGAATTGAACCGTTGATTTTGTTTTTGCTTTAATCTGGGCCGTGTATTGATGTTTTTAAGTGAAGACTTGTGGAAATTCACAAGCCCCGCATCGTTATTTTTTGCTTTAAGATGAGTTCGAGGGTTCTATAAATAGAACCCCATCTTCACTTAGAAATGTGAGGTTGGAACACTTTTAAAAACTTGAACTTCGAATTTTGTTCAAGATTTTAGTTCCATCAGTTGTATTTAAGCTTTGACTGAAAGGTTTAAGTTTCCTCAGTTCTAAAAATTTCTTTTTTTATTTGTCGCTTGGTATTTTGGTGGCTGAGTTTGGTGTTGGAAGCAAGAAGGCATCCAAGTCCATTTCTTGCCCCCGGTTGCACTTAAAAACGATAATCATTTATTAGTATATTGCTTTCATATAAAATTCTGTCCATATTAGTGATAGTTTGATGTGATTAAGTGTCTTATATGTGCGGTTTAGAATGTAGTTCAGATTGGTATGCTTATTTGATGTGTGAATAATGATTTTTGTGCTTGAATTAAGATTAAAGGTTCATTATTCATTGTGCTTGGTTAATTCTATTGGTTTCATTTAATAGTACTTGGCTTAGAGGATGGCCTAAAGGTTATAGGCTTATTAAGAAGGGTGTTTGGCTTAATTCTTGTTTGTTCCATCTAATAGTATGTTTGGTTTAAAGGCTAAGGTCAGGTTACGAGTTTATCGTGTAATGTGTTTGGTTTAATTTCGATTGTTCCATTTAGTAGTATGCTTGTTTTAAAGGTTGGTTCAAAGGTTGAAGGTTTGTTAGGTATTTGTACTTAGTCTGATTCTGCTTGTTCTACTTGGTAAGGTGTTTTGTTTAAAGGTTGAAGGTTTGTTATGTGTTGTACTTAGTCGGATTCTACTTGTCCTATTTGGTAAGGTCCTTGGTTTAAAAGATGTTTAAAAGTTACAGATTTGTTAAGTAAGGTGCTTGATCTAATTCTGTTTATTCCTTTTAGCAGTATACTTGGCTGAAAGGTTAGTTTGAAGGGTTGAAGCTTGATATTTTATTCCACACTAGTGATGTGCTTAGTTGGATGCCTTAAACAATGGTTTTTGGGGGGAGGGGACCTGAACTTGGTCAAGATGTTCATTAATCCTGTATTTGTCTGATTGCTCCTGATTGTAACAATTGTTGGGACCTGTTTGAATTAATCTCTGAGTGGGATTTGTGGAATAAGAATGTGCTTAGGATGGTTTGAAAGGTCTTTGACACTGTTAATATAAGATAAATTGAATTCAGGGCCGCCCTGAGATGGTCCTTACCTAGTCCAAAATGGTCAATCAGTTAGTTAAATAGGTTTGTTAATTGGTAATGATTGTTATAGCTATTTTAACTTAGTAATGAGAAGCCCAAATCAGAACTTTAAAGATTAGCAGGTGTGTTAAGTCTGTTTTTGTTTCACCATGTGTGGAAATGCCTATGTATGTGCTATGTGTAGAAAACTCTTTTCTTTTAAAACTGATCACATAACCTCTAACAATTATAAAGATAGGAGAAAAGGGGAAAATGGGAAACCTTGACACAAGTCCATCTAATTTGTCTTTGTAAAGCTGTTTTGGTTGCTGCTCGTTTCTTGATTTTGTGAATTGAGTTTCTTTAAAGGAATAAATAACTAGGGCTAAGAAAAGGGTTAAGGATAATGTTCATGACTTGGTAAGGCTAGAGTAATTGGGATTTCGAGTCCGTTTTGCTTAACCGTGTGAATTGGTCCTAATAGAAGAGCATGTATGCTTTTGAGATATAGTGTGGCATTAAAGAACAAGAAATCATTTCATAATTAGAACCTTGGTTTGAAGTTTCCTTTGAACATTAATTTGAGTTCTTGCTTTAAATGCTTATGTTGGGTCTGCCTTAATGCATGCTTGAAACTTGGCCATAAAATCTTTAAAAGTTTGGGATAGAGTTCAATGAGTCAACTATGGTAGTTGTGTGATAGAGTTAAGTTGGTCTAAACCTTCCCATGGCCCTTAGTGTTGTCACTGGGGTATGAGGATGAGCTCATAAAGGAGAGGAAATAGGTCTTTGGAAAGTTGAAAGGTGAGCCTGGGCATGAATTGGAGGTGATGACCAGTGGAACCCAGGAACCCTTTTCTTGAAAGGAGATTCAGGAAAAGGAGATGGGGAGGTGATGACCCCACTCTATCCTGCTTCCCTTTCCTGACCCTGAGACTCCATCCCTTTCTTTTAGAACTTCTCTTCATGGTCCTGGGACACACAAGGATCTCAGATGGATTAAGCAGACTTAACCATATCTGGGGAAGGGGTACACCAAGAGTTTAATGACCTGCTATTAGTATTTGTAAAATCCAAGTCCTGTTTGCTTTCACTAAGTCTCCTAAAAGGCTTTAAAATCTGGGGAATTTGTCTGTCTGAATTTTGTTGTTTGAATTAGGTGTTTTGTAATAAGGTAGGACTGATAAGTGTATTGGTACTGGTCTAAGTCCATATCACAAGAAACTAAGTGCCAACTTTGTTGCTTGCCATTTGCTTCTGTTTGTGATCATGTGTCTTTTTTTCTTCTTCTAATTTTCCTTGGCTTGTTCATCCATGACTTGTACTTGGGAATCTGTCCCCCTTTGTTTGTTGTTTGCTGTTGTAACCTGTCTCCTTTCTGATGATTGAATCCTTATGCTTACCATAAATCTATCTCACTTTCATTTTTCTTATTCCTTGTGAAAATATTCTGATTAGACTAAGTATTTGAAGGGCCATTATTAAGGGCCAAAATTGTCTAAAGACTGTTTTGACTAATTTCTCACACAACATGCCTATTGAAATCCCTTTTCTTTTACTAAAGGTCTTAAGAGTTCATATATATGTGAATTAACAGTAATCCTAATTAGCTCACATGTTTGCTATGTGCTTGGGCTTGTAAAAGGGGAGGTAAGCTTTAAAACTACCAGGTTAAATGTGTGCTCCAAGTCACAAGCTCTACCAAGGTTTTTTTTCTTTACCTAAAATAAGTAAATACACTTCCTAAGGTCTCAATTGCTTACTTTGTCTTCCCTAGGCCCTTTTGTACCTCTGATCTGGGGTTCTAATGACCTGTTTATATGGTTAGTGTCATTCCTGCTGAACTGTCCTTTATTTGCTAATTTGGTTGTATGTATCCTTGGGGTTGGTGTGAATGAGTCTTATGGCATGGTCTGACCTGTGAGGAGTATAGACCTACCTGGGGGTGAGGCTGAGAAGCGCGGAACCTGAATAGCTTGTTGTGGTTGAACTTGATCCATGCTGTGACTTGAATTAGTTTAGTTAGCCTTGAGGATTTTATGAAATGGTCCTGATCCTAGCACAAATGGACAGGTCTGCTTAGTTGAACTTGTGCACTTGGAACCCTTTTAGATTGAATTCTAGGCTAAATAACTGTAAAGATGCAAACCTCCATGTGATCATAAAGGAGGATGGAAATTGTTACACCTCTCGTTTTCATTGTAGGAAAAACTTACGGCTCCCTAGTTGAGTATACCTTGAAATGGAGATTTGTACTCGAGTATTGAGATGCTAAGTATTTTACCCCGTGTATGGAGGTACTAGCAGGTATTCCAGGTATATTACAGATTAGAAGTTGAAATCGTATTGAACTCGATGCAAAGCAAATGTATTCGGGAAAGTTTGCGTACACGACATTATCGACGACCGTCGATCATGTCGACGACCGTTAACACGACAGCCGCAATGTTCGAAAATCCCGGCTCGTTAAGCATATCGACGAGATACGTCGATCGACCATCGACATCGACGGCCGTATCTCCCCGCAATATACCCCCCAACTTCGACCGGGGTCGAGGGAAAAAGTCGACGGGCGCGAAAACTGGACCCACCCACCGCGACCCCCAACTGAATTTCCAAAATTTT
>NC_081348.1:485072-497117 GCF_029784015.1 Lycium ferocissimum
TAATTTGTAGTTGTCCAAATTGCCAACAAGTGAAAATTGAGCATCAAAAGCCAGGAAGATCACATAAGCCAAATAAATTCCAACCCGGAAATGGAAAGATTAATATGGATTTTATTGCTGTGTTACTCTCGTTTCCTGATAAGCATGATTCCATATGGGAAATCGTGGACAGACTTACAAAATTGGCCCATTTTCTTCCGGTCAAAACTACATATTCAGCGTAAAGATTATGCAAGGTTGTATCTTAAGGAGATAGTGCGACTTCGTGGCATCCCGGTATCTATTATCACGGACTTTATTATGAGCACAATTTATTGCAAAATTGAAGTCCTTTCAGAAGGTTTGGGAACTCGAGCGAGCTCGGCACGGCATTCCATCCATACACCGACGGACAAGTCGACACACTATTCGGACCTTGGAAGATATGTTGTGGGCATGTGTATTGGATTTCGTAAATAATTAGAAGGGTCATTTGCCACTTATTGAATTTGCCTATAACAACGGTTATCATTCTAGCATTCAAAATGGGTCCATAATGCAGCTTTGTATGGAAGGAAGTGTAGATCTGATTCGGGGTGGTTTGAACTAGGAGAGGTACAACTAATAGGTCGGAGTTGATCCGACGAAGTGGTGGAAAAGATCAAGGTTATTCGAGATCGATTGTTGAGAGCCCAAAGTCGCCGTAAATCTTATGCGGACAACCGTTCGGTGAGACTTAAATTTGAGTTGATGATTGGGAATTCTGAAGGTATGGCCCGATGAAAGGCATGATGAGATTTTGGCAAGAAGGAAAAATTGAGTCCTCAATATGTCGGACCTTATAAGATTATACGCAAGGTAGTCCATGTAGCTTATGAACTAGATTTACCTCCAGAGTTGAATATGTCCATCTAATTTTTCATCTGTCAATACTCTGCAAATGTGTTGGAGATCCAGCTAGAATCGTGCCAGTGAATGATATTCAAGTTACAGAGAAGTTGTCTTATGAAGAGGTTCCTATAGCCATATTAGATAGGCAAGTACAAAAGCTTAGAAATTAAGAGGTTGCCTCGGTTAAGGATTTTGTGGAGAAACAATAACCGAGAGGAAATGACTTGGGAAGCAGAAGAAGATATGAAGCCCAAATATCCGCATTTATTTTCTCCCCCAAAAGAGGTTCAAGATGAGACGCCATTGGAATAAGGTATGAAATGCTTTCTTTTTTATGCTTTTGGTCATGTGTGGCCATATTTTCTTACTATTGTGTTGTAGCCTTACGAGGCAATGTTATTGTGGGTTGTCGTGGCAGGATGGTAGTGCCATATTACAAGGGAAACTCTGGAGAAAGTTTTGTAGAACCCCCGAGAATTTAACATTTGGGGGCAAATGTTCTTAAGGGGGGCAGAATGTTACACCTCTCATTTTCATTGTAGGAAAAACTTACGGCTCCCTGGTTGAGTTTGCTTTGAAATGGAGATTTGTACTCGAGTATTGAGATGCTAAGTATTTTACCTCGTGTATGGAGGCACTAGCAGGTATTCCGACATATTACGGGATTAGAAGGAACGGAGATGATCAAGGCTAAACAGATTCGGGGAAGTTTGCAGACATCAGACATTATCGACGGACCGTCAACATTCACCGTCGCAATGTTTTGAAAATCCTGCTCTGCAGAAGCAGATCGACGAGATACATCGACGGACCATCGACACGTCGACGGGCCGTCGATCTCCGCAAGCCAATATGACCCCAGAATTTCCGGGCGCACGCCCGGATCGATGGAACAGGGTCGACGGACGCGTCGACACGTTGATGTGACCGTCGACCCGACCCAATCTGGAATCTTCCAGCCCCAGCTATAAATACACGACCCTTGTCCTCAATTTTCAGATTTCACTTAGCTCTCAGTCCTGAAAACTCTAGAATACTCTTCATACCATATTATCACAAATCCAAGAGAATTAAGATAATCATAAATCAAGAGAATAGGAGGTGTGGATGCCAGCTGTGGTTTGAGAAGCCAAGATTTCTTTGGAATTGAAGTTGGAGTTTCTTTAAGTGGAGAATCCTTAGCCAAAGACCATTCCTACATAATCAAAGATAAGTTTTACATCCATTTCATGTCATTAAAAGCATTGAGCGGTTGAAAGACTTGGATTGGAGAAGGAAGTGGAACATGAGCTTAAATATGGAGAAAATGCTACTATGAACAAAATAAGTTAACTTCTAATCGGGATTTATAGTACAAGATGAGTATAATCTTGCTATGAAAGATGTTAATAATGTTGCGGAAGTATTATGTGAATAGAGAATGTGGTGTTGTATTGTAGACATGGTTATGGATGACTTTGAAAGTGAATTTAAGAAGTGAACAATATTTAATTTGGAAAATCTAATAATTATGATATTATGGATGTTGCTATTGCTATTTGGGAATTGTTACAGTTGGAGAAAGTTGTTGAAACAAAGGGTATATTGCCCAATTTTCGTTAGCTCTTAGTCGCTTTAGCTTAAGCTTAAGCTTAAGTATGTCTACAATTATCTAATCTTAGTATGAGAATTCTGCAAGGTAGAATACATGGCAAAGTTGAGAGGCACGCGATTGGGGACGATAGGTTGAAGAGATACAAAGGTATGTAAGGCTAGCCCTTCCTTCAAAGGCATGAGGCTAGCCCTTCCTTCAAAGGCATGATTCTTATATATATTGTAACTCCTTTCCGGTAATTCCCATAACCTTCTTACATTCCAAAAGACGAAAGCTAAAGAGTATTGAAAGTCTCCTACGAGGTGGAGATGAGATATGTTCCTTGATAATGATATGATGCTATTATGACGTTAATGATCTTTGCATGATTCCTTAATGCTACTCATCGTTGATAGCCTCACCTTACACTACTAGTTCCTTCAAGGTGAGACATGATGATTATGATGTTCCATAATGTAATCGGAGGTTACCGACCTTACGTCACTCCGATAGAGTTACAGTGTTTACTTGAGCTCTTATGCATGCTTCATGATAAGTATATATGTATGATTACACCGCGCCTAGATGGCCGGGCATGACACCGCTAAGGCGGGCGGCTTATGATAACACCGTGCCTATTTGGCCGGACATGACACCACTAGTGGGCGGCATGATATGATTACCCCGGACGCGGGAGGCCCGGACGCGGGAGGCCCGGACGCGGGAGGCCCGGACGCGGGCTAATGATATTATTGATTTGGACAGCTCATGTATGTGTGTGTGATATATTATAAAGGTAAAAAGTAAGCATGCATTATCTCCGCCCGAAAGCGCTGCGCTGATTATCTTTTCTTCTTATGGATTCTATATTTTCTTATTATGTTACCATGTATGCCTTACATACTCAGTATATTATTCGTACTGACGTCCTTTTCTTTTTGGATGCTGTGTTCATGCCCACAGTTAGACAGAGGGACGGTCCAGATCCTTAGGAGCCCGATCAACTTGCACGAGCATTTCCCCACCCGGAAAGCCAGTTGATATATTCTTTGACGTATATATTCGGGCACGACGGCGTCCTGTCCCTTCCTTATGTTCAGTACTCTAGTTAGAGGCTCGTAGATGCTTATGTGTGGGTAGTAGATGACTTAAGATCACCCCAGTGTATATTGTTATATATCATTTTACAGCCGTGAGGGCTTAAGTATACATATATGTATTGTTTGGGTGATTACGTGTGTACAGATTGGGTATGATGGTTATCATGATGAGTGGTGCTCGGTAGTCCGTTTCGGGTACCCGTCGTGGCCCACTGGCTGGGTCATGATAGAAATGAACCAAGGCCACATGACCTAAGAAAAGCCTTTTAAAGGGGCCTTGGGGAAAGGAGAAAAGGAAGGCTAGGAAAAAACCCAGCCTGGCTCATAACATTTTTCCTTCAGATAAGAGGTCCCATGGCACTTTTGTGGTTTGTGGGGTTGGGTGTTCATTGCCAAGAACTTTGGAACCACATGGATTCTGTTCCCAGGCTTAGTGAGACCCCCCAGGTTAGAGTTAGGTGTCCTGGCAAGATTGATTGTGACTTTGACCAAATGAAGAATAATTGTGCATATGTGTTTAAGTTAGAAACAAAGGGGAAGGATTGGTAGAAGTGTAAAACTAGGTTGCCCATTTCCTTTGACCTAGTCTAGTCTACTTGTTCCTAAGAATGCATTAGTTGCCTCTAGTTGACACCAGGTTTGGTACCACAAAGCTTAGAGATGGAGGGGCCTTACCTTTGTTTTTCTGTCATGCCCACCTCCTTTGATTGGCTCTGTATGCATTTTCACTGAGAAGATGCCAACCACTTTAAGTTCATTTCATGGTGGTGCTTTTTTAGTATTGGCTTGTGTCCTTGTGTGTCACAGTTTGTGTGTTCGCGCTTTATCATGGCTATGAGTTTTGACTTCCTATCTTTGTTCATCCCATACCTGATACTACAGCTTGTGTTGTTTTCCTATGACCATGTTACTTTGTCCTTGTCCCACTTATGTTGCATTGGTAGGCTGCAGTTGTGTTATCCCCATGACTGTGTGTTTTGATCTTTGCCTCTTGGATTCACATCAGTTTTCTTTGGACCTCTTTCGTGTGTGTTTGGCTATACTTTATACTTCTTGCTACTGCAAGTCCATAAATTTTATTGCTCTGGTTCTTGATTTGCATTATGTTGCGAACCTAGACAGTTATGTCGTGTTTTATCCTGGAATCTGCCTATGTTTTTTGTGGCCAAATTGGTGTGGGACAAGGTAATTTGAGGTAGGTTCTAGTCTTAGCCTTCTCCGGTGACCAGCCATGCCTGGGGTTCGTGTAACCCCTTGGAACTTGTGCGGCATCGGGAATACGGGGGCGACGACTTTCCCTTCCTCTTTGTTACCAAAGACTAGCCAATAGGCCTTGTGGCATACATGTATAAGCATTTGACATAGTTGCCTTACTTCATTGACTTATGGAATCTGTTTGATGCATATGTACATATTTGATATATATTGTCATATTTTTTTTTAAGTATAATCATGATAAGTTCAGAAAATTATAAACTAACCGGTTCCCCTTTTTCTTTTCTCCCTCACCACATGACCACTTGGGTCGGGTCAGCCTGTCTATTGGGCCTCAGGCCCAATAAGGAAAATTCTTTCCTCGAAGATATTGAGTCCGCGAAGACGAATTGAAAAGCTTGGCGTGCAGAAGGCCCGGCCATGGGTGAAAATGGTTGGCTAAGGGCTTGGTACGCACCTAGTATTTACATTTCCTTTATTTGCTTCTTGTTTTTCTTTCATTTTTGAGCTTTTATGTATTTGTAAACTTGTAAAAACTCATGTCATAGTGGAATCCTTATCGTGTGAACTAGTAGTCTTAGGATAACGGTACTTATGCCGTTTGGATTGACTCTAAGTCCCCAAAACCATTTTTTTAAAAACCCGGATTTAGCGTAACGATTTTAACAACTTAAATAGAGGATTAGTTAAACTATTTGACATGGTTTAATTTTAAAAAAGAGAACAAAAGGGGTATTTCAAAAATCACAAATATTGTAATGTTGTTAAGGAAAAACGGACTGGTTTTTAAAGTTGAAGCATATTTTTTAGTAAAGAACAAGCCAAGTTTTGTTTTCAAACTAAGGCTAAAAAATAAGTGTTTTTTGGATCAGGCATAATGACGAAACCTAATACGTATTGGGCCAAAACCCCACTGATTTTAGCAAAAAATACTGAGGCCAAGAACTGGCTAGAGGCTTGGGAAGGTGTTTTCAACTCTAGCACCCAACATTTCATCCGAGGCTTCACAAACATAAAAAACGTGCACATAGACCTAAAAACACCATACGAATCCACCCGTGGCCTTGAAAGTCCTAACGGAACTCTAATTCTCTACGTCACCCCCCGATGGAGTCAACACAAAATCAGAGAATGATCACAAACAAGTCAAGTTTTCAGCTCTTAGACTTATACAATCGAGTTTCTATTAGCTCGTTCTACCCTTGGGAAGGTTCTATTTAGTGGGGTGATCCTATATTTTCCTTAACGACCAGGAGGGTCATTACACTCTGTCACATATCTGTACACATATGCTAAATGGTATTATTTTTTCCAAATAGCCATGACCTGCAGGGGACCCATGGTGTCCATGTACCACTCGTTCTGGAACGAACCTCGGACCACGAGCTTATAACTAGGCTACATCGTCAACCCCTGTCAAATGTGCCGTAAGATATGTATATGTTCCATCTCAACCATCATCAATCAATGCCTCATAATCACATCACAAGAATAGCTCAAATACATGTGTCAAGTAAACACTAATGAAGTATAATCAAATAACACAAGCCACAGTAAGACTCACAAATAATCTTCTCAATAATAATATAATATGTAGCTATCTCAATTCATCTCTGAACGGTATATATGAACACCTCCCTTTCAACAGTCTCAAGAATGCAATTCAAGTTTATTAGCCTCAACAATGGAGAATCACTTCACACAATTAAATCATGCAACTAACAACGAACACCAAACTCCAAGTTTGAAGACCTAGACATGCTTTCTCCCATAAATTCTACGACATATACAATAAACTATTCAAAGTCTAACTCAAGTAAACCGTAACCTACCTCAAAGCAGATTTGAGCACTGAAATCACTTCGCAATACCTTTCCCTTTTGCAATGCCTCAGAACGTTCAAAGTCTAGAAATCATAATGCTAAGTAAGTAATGGAGTATTAACTCAATTTATGGGTTATATAAACAATTCAACCTTACAAATTTGATTTTAGCCAAAGTTCCCATTTTTATTGGAACCCTAGGTCTCAATAAGCAATTTCCATCATTGAATATCCCATTCTCATGCTATGAAGTGATCATCTCTACTCTTAGATGATTAAACAACAATAAACAATAACCCATTAATAATCTAGGGTTTTCTTGGTATTGTGTTCTACCCTTCAATTTCCATTAAGGGTCTTTTGATTGAAACAATAATCTAATATGAACATTAAGCGAAGAAAGTTAGTGATTAAGACTTACCGTTGATGGAGAATAGTGCCCTAGCCTTAGAAAGTCGCCTCTATGCTCTTGGGAACAGTTTTGGGGATTATGAGAAGTGTGGGCAAGAAATAACTATTTAAACTCGTCATTAAACTTAAGTAGCCTTCGTTGCAGCGACCACGGTTTCGTTGCAACGGACTCGTTGCAGCGAATAGGCTCTTCGCTGCAATGAACCCTGGGAAAATCCAACCCTTCATTGCAGCGAACCCTATCTCACTACAATGATCTCTTTACACTGAAGGATCATCGTTGCAGCGAGGCCTTTTTGACCAAAGGAGCACGAAATTTCACAACTTTTTATACTTAGTCTCTCAAAAATCATTCTAAGGCCCTATGAACACAAGCCAACAACAAACCAAGTTAAAACACATCAAAGAATCACTTATAAGTCATAAAACACAACATACAACACGACCAAATTATTTAGGTCCGCTCATTTCTAACCTTGGGAAAGTACTAGCAAGGGTAGAATGGTCAAAACACGCATAACGACCAAGCGGGTCGTTACATCAGATACCAATTGAACAACCGTTCATCCCCGAACTGACAAAAGGGAAGGAAACAAGGGAAAAGGTACCTCACTCAGTGAAAAGATGTGGATAGTTATTACACATATCTGACTCGGTCTCCCAAGTGACTTCCGTAACAGGAAGATTCTTCCACCGGACCTTAACTTATGCACTTCTCTAGCTAATATAGCATCAGGCTCTTCCTCATAGGACAAATTCTCATCTAATAAAATTGAATCCCAATGAATGATATAAGACCCATCACCATGATACCTTTTCAGCATAGAGACATGAACCACCGGATGAATGGGATAAAGCTAACTCATACGCTACCTCCCCACACGATCGAGAATCTCAAACGGCCAATATATCTAGGACTAAGCTTATCTTTCTTCCCAAATCTCATCACACCCTTCATGGGTGAGACTTTCAAAAACACTTGTTTCTCCACCATAAGCTCATGATCCCGGACCTTTCGATCCGCATACTGCTTTTGCCTACTCTGAGCTGCTAAGAGCTTTTCTTGAATCACCTTGACTTTATCTAGAGACTCTCTCAACATATCAGTACCCCAAGGTGTTACCTCGAACGCATCAAACCACCCGATTGAGGCCCACTATTGGCCAGATCATGAAGTTTCTTTCTTTGACTGAGGCGCCCTGGGCACAAGGGCCCATCGTAGCCTTCAGGGATCTGTACCGGAGATTCGGGAATGTCACCGGGTACACTCTATATCAAAGGGAATTCAAGAGTCGAGAGGAATAGGAGGCCACCAGGACTTTAGCCTTTGCTATAGCCTTGTTAGGCACTATGGTGTTTCCACAGGACAGGTCATTGGCCATAGAAACCCGGGTAATCTACCTGGCCCATGCAATCTTCCACGGCATAACCAAAGATCAAGAAACAAGGTATATTGACCTGGCACCCATCATATTGGACGACATTTTCCGGGCTCTAGACAAGTGTCGAAATCATTTCCGACACTTCCAGGGATGTAATATGTTGTTGCAATGGTGGATTATCAAACACCTTAACATGGCCAAAAAGGTTCAGGGTTAGAGTCGACAAAATCGGATAGATCACCTCGTGATTACTGTCTAACTCTCGGGTTCATGTCCAAAAATGCCTGGGTTGATTTATTCACCGACTTGACTGAAGATCGGATCCATTGGATGTTTCCTGACTTTATATCCAAAATTGTGGTGGTTCGAGGCAAGAATTGCCCTTTTGTGCCGCTAGCTGGGGTTCAAGGAATTCGTCCTTATTATCCGTCTCAGGTTTTGAGACAGTTCAGTTAGAGGCAAGTGATATCTCATGTAGGAAACTCCGAGCAGTTCATCATTGAGTATATAGACCAAAAAATCAAGCACACCGGGGTAATCCTCTGAGAATGGAATGGCCGCGTAAACTGGGGCCTAGATACTCTAGCTCTAGATAGGCTCGAAGCGGGGTGTGACCCAGGGTATCACGCATGGCTGCAGGGACATTTGGCACTTACACCAGGGCCCACAACTCTTCAGGGGGGCCAAGAAAAAGAACGTATGAAAGAATGCCTGGAAGGTACAGACAAGTATTTGGCCAGGATCTTGGAAGAAACAGACCCAGTAATTGTCAGGATGGAGCTATATCAGGAATGCCTTCGTATCCAGACCACTCTTTGAAGGGTCAAGAAGGCCAGCACGAGCCAAGTCTCTACATCAGCCACCGGAGGACTTCCCTGATTACTGCTTTTGTTATTATAAGACCCATGTCGGCTTTATCATCACTTTTGTAATCCCTTCGGGGAATATATTACTATTATTTATTAAATCGTGATGACTTTTTCGAGGCAATGGTTTACCTTTACAAATGGCACTTGCATGTTTCGAACGATTAAGAAAGCCTCTACTCAAAAGGCCTTACGGACAGGAGTAGTATAAATACCTGTAAATTACGTGCTTATTTGCTACGTGCTTCGCATGCTTACTTGCTACATGTATGATCATATATTAAAGCTTGAGTATGATTGATCCGATTATCTAAACTACGTGCCCGAAAGAAAACCATGAGGCTTACGACTTACCCAAATTTATCTCCACAAAAGGTTGACTTACGATGGCGAATCAAGGAGGCCAGGAAGCGTGGACCTTGGGAGAGACAACCAAGATGCTGCGGGACAAGGTACTGCAGATGGAAAAACACCCCCAAGAAATAGGAAAGAAAATTGAGAAGGTAGACGGATTACTGGGCATGGTTGGGAACCCGCCGGAAGGTATAGCCTAAGAGCAACACTATGGAAATGTCCCTGAGGAGGTGAGGGAATTGATGCTAAACTACATACCGCTAGAGAAAAGGCCCGTAACACCCAGAGAAGGAGCCCCGAAAGGGATAAATGGGGAACAAGGAACCAAGTTGGATCCATGGGTGTTCGCATCGGACCCATAAGAGGAAATAGAGACCTAAAAGAAGGATCCCGAGCCCATTGCAGAGGAAGAGCTAGAGGAAGAAGAAGAGCCAGAGGAGGAAGAGCCCCGAGACATGAAGGAAACAAAGCCTATCAACATAGGGGCCGAAGGAGGAGAGAACCCATTTGAGATGTTTCCCAAATTTCAAGGGAATGATACGGATGATGAATCCAGTTATTATGCCCCCACTGATGAGGGGATGGATTTCTATGCACCTTCACCCCATGTTGATGCCCGCTGCCTCCACTATGGCATCAAAAAACTTTACAAGGGCAAACCTCCCTACACCGGCTCCATGAAAGATAGCTTTTAGCCCGGTCTTCCCCATTTAGAGTAGCTCCGTTGCCCGTCACTTGCAAGGAAGTATTCAGGAAGATGATGGCTGCTGGTATGGATTGCACCACTAGGGCTAGGCTACCGGTCCCTGACTTGGTATACGCTTACAAAAGGTGCCCGTTTCACCTCAATCAGGCGGGTCACACCTTGAATGAATGTTTGGCGTTGAGGAGAAGGATTGTTAGTTTAATTGACGACAAGATCATCGGGACTTTATGGGGGCCACATACCTTGTCGGTCATGACCCCATCATCCCGGAGAGAGAGTTGCCCCGAAACCCAAGTTTGGAGGTACGATTTCACGATTTTTGAGGAATCATACTCTCGCCTTTTCTCTACTTTGGCTTCATTGAATAAGATCAGACCCGTGGAACCTGTTTCCGAGCCCACGCCTTTGGGGCCCAACAGAAACAAGTTCTGCTTATACCATACTAGAGCCAGGGGATATAATATCGAAGGATGCCATGCCTTCAAACTTGAGCTTGAAAATATGATCAGGACTGGACAAATTTTGGTCCTACTCCCGCCGTGGTTCTGAGGAAAAGAAAAATTCGACATGAGAAAGCAAGTTCATAAGGACAACGACTTGCAGAAGCTATACTTTTGGGTAGATATTAGGTGTCCTCTCTTTTGCACAAATGTTATCCCCACCCTCATAAATTTGTAAAGGAACTTCGCCGACCTGATGTCCCAATGAAGGGATACGCAGGAAGCCCTAGTCGGGCCTGGTCTGGGGATGTCTGTAGTTAGGATTAGCCAAAGGATATTTAGGAAGAAATGTATATTCTTCTTTTGTAATCGAACTACGTAAGGCCTGATTTTCCCCCGACGGGATACGTAAGCAGTCTACGTAAGACTCGGTCCCTTCATGGTTTAAATTATAATTCTCTCCTCCCCGTTTGCTTAAATTTTTATAACAGGTCAAAAGGTTCGCCGTAGCAAGTCAACCGCAAGACCACCACACCAAGATCCACCCAAACATAAAAGCCCGTAATGTCCAAACCCTTAGAACATGTTACACCCCGTACTTTCGGAGAAACACTTATTAAATTTGAACGTAAGTATGTAGAGCTATGGCTAGGTAAAATAACTTTGGATTATGAGGAACGAAGCATTATCAAGTATGATCAATGATAAATATCATATATGGAGAGTTTCAGAAGATTCTGGGACCAAGAAAAGCGGAGAAAATAAGTTTGTCGAAAATTTGGAAAAAGTTGGCAGAATTTTGGACAGAATTTTGGGTCAACTTTGGAGGGGTATATCTCCGGGTATATAAGGAGTTTTAAGGTGTTTCAGAAGCCTAAAATGAAGTTCTTCGAGTCTAGTTTCTAACGCAACAAACCGTTCGTCAATCCGACATCGGAGCAGGGTGTTATGGACGTTACAAGTTAGGTGGACCGAGCAGAAAAACGCAGCTACAGTAACCGGGTGCTACAGTACCCGACCCGAACCGCACCTATAAATACCCCTCTAACCCATTAATTTTCATCAATTTTCACCATTTTCTCATCCTCTACATTTCTAGAGAGATCTTGAAGAACTCTTGAGGGTTCTAAAACTCTCCATAACTTCCCATAATTTTCTATAACTTTCCATAATCCTCCATAATCCTTCCTAACCTTCCATAATCTTCCAAAACCTTTCCATATCATCAAGAGACATCAAAACCTCAATGAAAATTTATGGAAGATAATTGTTCTTGTTTCTCTTCAAGGTGGTGGTGAACTTGAT
>NC_081348.1:497217-513932 GCF_029784015.1 Lycium ferocissimum
AAAAACCCCCAAACTTTTTTTAAAATGAAGCTTTCATGGAACTCCCTTACCCTAGTTGGACCTATCTATGCTTTTTTCTTGTTGGTATCATAATAATTGGAGATCAAGTATGCTTCCCACATGTGCTACACACTAATAAATGGTTGTTTCAAGCAAAAAAGAACTCGATCTCACCTATCCGGATTTGTCCACAGTATGTCCGTTAGAATTTCGCCTTGGTTTCTCCTATTTATTTTCGTATTCTCTGTAGAATCATCTATGACTCTAAAAATATGATTCCTAAAGAATGGCAAGAACACTTATCACTGCATAGGACACCTAGTGCCTATTTAGAGTTGTCTTGTATGAATAACTCTACATGATCTCTCGCAAATACCATATCTGCTGATCGTCTCTATTGTATTGTGTTGTGTCTTTCGGTTTACCCTATGTTTATGTGCCTTTACACTTTGCCATTTCTACTTGATTTAATACTGTTAAGGTCCTGCTACTCTGCATGGCGTGATTGTTTGTGTTGTGATTACTTGGTTTTAGTTCGGGATCTTGGCCGCATTACCCCCATGCGAGATTATTCTTTTTCCATGTTTAAATCATACTTGATGCCTTGGTCTTGGTTATGAGATTAATCGCCCGTCGAGTCTATCTATCTCTTTTTTTCTTGTTCTCATCTTTTCTTGATGACTTATAATTGTTCTATAACTATGTATATTGGACCTATCTTATTTATTCCAAGCCATGTGTGTGGATCTTATATGGTTATTGTTGGTTGAGAGAGGCAGTTCAGGTGCGAGGGGGTGTCACACCCTAACTTTTGATAGGGCATGATGGGCACCCGACCCTCACCAGGGGCCGTAGCGAACCCGCCGATCCTCGTGATACTCATAATTCACGGGACTCTTAAATCATGAAATGAATGCATAATGTAAGCTTTTCAAAAAAACATGTTTTTTGTCTTTCCAAATCAAGTGAAATACGTAATCATACGAAATGCCGTAACATAATGCATAATGATACATTTGGCTTACGTAGCCACAAAACCGGACATGTTATACACGTGACCGTTCGCAAAGTCTCTAACATAAAACAAGATATCATAACATAAATACCTCGACCGGCAAAGACTCCTAAGGAAACGGAGCTTCGTCAATCCACCGAAAACATCTTCTACTAGTATCCTCTACTCTCTATACACACCGTGTGCATAAAACGCAGCCCCGAAGAAAAGCGGGTCGCACGGAATATGTGCGAGTATGTAAAAGATGGAATACAAGAAATTTAATCGTAATCGCTTTGATAAGGAGTATAGAAAATAGTACGAACCTTAAAACCAAGGCTTGCCTTTTGAAACATAAACCATGCATGTCAATATCATATCCAATTCATTATGGGACTTAGAAACATAAGTGAATAATCATCTTGTACATATGCATATATAGCGTGTCCGCCCTCTAGTGAGGGACTCGGTAAATAAAATCATCATGTCATCATATCATCATATATATATACTGTACCTCGCCCTCTAGTGAGGACCTGGGTGAATAGAATCATCATATCATCATGTCATCATATCATCATATATATATACCGTACCCGGACCTCAGCCGAGGGACTCGGGTGAATAGAATCATCATATGCCATCCGATCGCCATCCCCATATCATCATATCATCATATATATATACCGTACCTGTACCCCCTCTACGAGGGACTAGGTGGTGAACAATGCAGCCGAAACCGTGCACGAATACATACCCGGCCCGGACTCGGTGAAAGAAGTAATAACGTGCCTAGCACGAGCGAGTAGCCGAGAAATCATACGCATATAAATCATCACCAGACTGATAGATAAGTAAGTAATCACGTCGAGCATTAAAACGATAGTCATATTAAATCCGTTCTAATTGCCATTAGGACTACGTTAAAGAGAATCTTAGGGATCGTAGACATGTATCAACCAATCCGAGCCCGCCCATGAAAGTTACGGGCATTATTCGCTATAGAATCTTTTACGAACGTATCAAAGCAATCCGAGCCCATTTATGAAAGTTAGGGACATTATTCAACATAGAATCCTTTAGGACAAAAACTCTTTATGCAACATTTACTATCCAATCATACAAAAGACACAAGGACCATAGCTCGACTATATTAGGAATGCTAACATCGAAGTGAATAAGAACCCGTAGACATTATACGATCTTATGAATAGAGTTACCCGAAGGCTCGTATCATATCTTACTTACATCTAAGACATGCCAAAAGAAAGAAGAGATAGCTTTACATACCTGTTCCACCTCTTATTAGCTACGCTTATTCATCCAAGCTCGTAAGCCTACACTTAACAGGATTCACACTAACATTAGACTCTTTATTGCACACTTGTTCCAAATTTCAAATCAAACTACTCTATATTCTCACTAAAAATCGGCGTATCTCCCCGTTTATATGCCTAGCCCAAATTACAATTCAGCAACCAATCAACAACAACAATAATACCAACATCAACAACACTATTATTCATACACAACATATTCCATAAACATCCCACACGACATTTTTCAACATACAACAACAATATGTACTTTCTTCCATCCCAATAAGGAGTATAATCTCATCAACACGCCAACAATGTTAGATACCATTTTTGTATGCATAAATCAGTCCATCCACACGGCCACAACACGTTCCAAAACAAAATTTACAAACACAACAACTACAATACAACACTCTACTTACCTTTTTCCATAACCACAGTTTCATTTTTAAGGGCTTGCTTAGACCTTCAAAATAAACTCAACATAAAAGATGGGATAAATAACATACCTTATACTTGAAAAACTCAGCCACATCAACCTTTTCCAACACCAAGCTCAAGTAGAAGCAAGAACAATCACCTTTCACGGACTAGTTTGGCGTAATCTTGTCAAATTCTTGATTTATCGGACTATAATGCTAGGGGAGTGTGTAGAGAATTTTCTAGGACCCTTTGGAATGTTATTATGCTGAAAAAACGGGGTTGATGGGGGTATTTATATGTTATATCCCATATTTTGTACGTTGGAATATTTTAAGTTGGCTGCGACAAGTTATGAACAAGATTTTCAATTCCCGGTTTTGTTGATTTTGTTTTAATGCACAAGTTGCATATTCATCTTTTCATTGGCATGGAGTGTTAAGGGTAAATTTGGAATAAGGAAGATTTGGGGTTAAAAGTGAATTATGGAAAGTTAAGCATTTCATGAAAATTTGGTAGAAGTGAAATAAATATTTCATTAAAATGGCCAAAAGGGGTCATGTGGCGTGCGTATGGGATGTGGGCCATAGCCCACATGTGTTAATTATATATGGTGAGATAAGATGACAATTTAATCATCTTCATCATTTTATACACCTAGAAAATTCAAGAAGAATGGAGAAAGAGAGAGGGGCAACCATTCGGCCATAGCTGGCCGAATATGGTCCCAAAAATTTGATCAAGAAAAATTGCTTTCTTCTAGTTTCTCTACTAATTGGAAGGTCCTCTACAACGTGGAGTAGTTGTTGGAACAAGAAAATCGTTCGTTGATGCCACAGAGGCTCAGGCCGAGAGGAGAAGTAGGTGAAGAAGGTAAGATTCAACCTCCTTTTTACATGTCTTATGGATGATTGCACATGTTGTAGTATGTGGAAATGAATGAAATTCATGAAAATATGGTGTTGTGTGTTGTGGCCGTGTATGTGTGGTGTTGAATAAGAGTGATGAACTAATTTTATTTAGTGAAATTTGGTTGTTGTGTTGAGGATTATGTGATGAAAATGAAAGTATTAGATAGTACAAGTTCAAGTCAAGGCTTTTGTGAGTTAATGTAGAAGTTAGTATATTGGTAGTATAGTTTTCTTGCATTTGCATGAATGATATTGTAAAATGTGGTTGTTGATATAGTATGAATTTGAAGGAAATGTGTTGTTGTGGTTTCTATGGAAGTTGAAGATTTCGGTGACTTGGTATGTTGGTCGGGGTGTTTCGATCATTGTGCGGATTGTTTGGAAATGTTTTTGAATCTTGATTGAATGATCTTGGATTAGTACTTGAACTTGTGAGCGTTGATGTTAGCTTGAAAGTATGTGGTTGAATTGCATGTTATGGAATGTCGTCGAATTATGTAGAAAGGAGTTACTAATGTTATAATGCGTTTCGAATTGATTAGTGATGTTGTTAATATGGTTGTTGGTATTGTTGTTGAATATTTGGCCGAGTTGAATTCTCGGGGATCTTTGAGTTTATAGGGAAATCTTGCCGCCAATTTGTGGAATAAAGTGCGGGTTTAGAATTGATTAGGTGCCTATGGCTAATATTTGGTGTCTAATGACGTTGTTGTAGATTTTGAGAAGCCGAGACTTGAGTTTGGATTAGCTTAGAAAGCAAACGAGGTATGTAAAGCTTACTCTTTCCTTCTTTTGGCATGTCTTAGACGGGATTAAGGTATGACATGATTTGTGCCTTGGGGTAACTCCATTCTTAAGTTCGAGAGCATGGTTATGATTCATATTTGCTTCTTGATGTTGGCATCCTTATATGGTCAAGCTATGGTTTATATGTCTTTGATATGATTGGATTTAAAATGTGGTATAAACGATTTTGTTCCCAAAGGATCCTATGTCTAAAAATGTCCGTAACTTTCATAGACAGAACCGGATTGCTTTGATATGCTCGTAAATGATTTCATGACGTATAATGACTTTAATTTTCATAGGCGGGCTCGGATTGGTTTGATGCCCCGTCCGTGGGCCCCCGAGACTTTTCTATGTTTGGTTTAACGACCTATTTTTTGAAAGAACTTAATGTGGCTATCATCCCGACCCCGAGGGTTGAATACCTATTTATCCGTCGAGTCCGGACCGATGATTTATATATTATATATATATGTATTCGGGGAGTATGATCAGTTGGTATCGGGCCGGGCATGGTGGAGCAAACCTAATGGTGGGGCAAACCCGGGGGCAAACCCAACGAAGTAGGCAAACCTCGGCAGCACGCTCGAGTCCCAAAGTGGGGGGGGTGAATGTAAGGCTACCTTAGGCGAATCCCACATTGGTTTAGGCGAATCCCACATTGGTTTAGCGAATCCCACATACCGGATTAATGTCACCTCATATGATATGTTATGATGTTATGATGTGTTACGGAGATGTACGGAGTTATGAAAACAATATATTTCAGATTTTTATGCATATGATTTTGACACGTAACTATGATTTCTAAAGTTCTATTTGATATGTACCCGAGTGACATTCGGAAGAAACTTGATTCGGCTATTGTCTGGTTTGTAAATGATGGTTCGTTTTGATTATTCTATTGAGTCTTTGTGAATGTTTTAATTATGCATATGGTTACCCACGATTCTGCTCGTGCGTATGGTTGTTATATCTTTCGCCGAGTCCCGGGCCGGTATGTTATCGTGCGCACTATGCTATATTCCGAAGTATGATGTGATTCCGAAGTATGATGTGATACGGAGTATGATGTGTTCGGAGGTATGCAATATTCCGAAGTATGATGTGTTGTGGCGCCAAAGATGGAGTGGCGACCACGTTCTGTCCGCCGGGTCCCATTACGGACCATATGTGATATGTGATATGATAATATGATGACATGATGATATGATGATTCTGTTCACCGAGTCCCTCACTGGAGGGCCGGGACACGTATGTACGAGGTGATTATTTGCTTATGCCACTCAGTCCCATTATGGGCCGGATATGATACATGACACTGATATGCATGATTTGTATTTCAGGAGTAAGCATTTTGGCATTCTGATTATGATATTTGTCTTCTGTACCCCTTATGTATGATTCGTATCTCAAGTGCAAGCATTTTGGTATTCTGGTTATTATGCTCACTTTCTGTATTCCATGCTTTGCATACTCAAGACATATTCCGCATCGACCCCTTTCTGGGGTCGCGTTTCATGCCGCGCGGTACCTGCATTGAGCAGTAGGATGTTAGCTGCAGATATTCGACCTAGATTGGCGAGCTCTATTTCCTCACAGTGGCCGCCGAGTCGGAGAGTATTTATGTGGTGGTATCATGTTTTGTGCTAGAGACTTTGCATGTGCTGTCGTGTGTATGAGATGTCGCTTTGTAAGCGGCTATGTAAGCCGATGTATCATTACGCTTATTGTTACAGATTTGTTATGATTACAGATTTCATACGGTACAGGTTTTATTTGATTTGATAAGATGAAAGACATGTTTGTTTTCGAAATTTTTTTCATTATGTACTTGTGTCATGTTTTGCGGACGATGAAGATGGTTATGAGTATCACGAGAATCAGCGGGTTCGCTCGGCCTTAAGTAAGGGTCGGGTGCCCATCACACCCTGTCGAAAATTAGGGTGTGACATTATACCTCTCCTAGGTCGGTTTCACCGACCTTCTCACGTGGGGCCGGCGGAGCCATTTGGCAGCTTAGGGTCTTGCTCTTAAAATGGCCATAACTCTTGATTCTGACACCGTGTGAGGTCCCACGACCTATGATTGGAAAGATCTTTCAATTATCTACAACTTTTATTCTTGGTATTTTTCCAAATTCCAAACTTATAATGCCATTTTTGCCCTCCAAGTCAACTCATCCGAAAACGTTTCCTTAAATCGTCCTTTTGGAGGGCTTATGTCCATATTTGGCTTATGGGTCCTTCTTAGGACTTGTTCAACTTTCCATGTACTACTTGTATCACTTATAATATATCCTTTACAAAATCCCGACATGTGGGCCCCACCTTAACTCATGGTTTCGAGGGCTATCATCGAGTGATCATGTTAACCGATTTACTCCATACACTCTCCAAATGTCATATATATGTTCTTATGCTCGATAACATAATCTTCATCCGTAATCCTTGTGTAACTCTGCTCTCCCCTGAGCTCATACTAAGCCGTCCACAGTCTTGATAACGCGAAATTTTCTAAGGTGTAATAGGAGGGGCTTAGTTTGAGCCTTCCCCTGGTGAGCAGCCATGCCGGACGTTCATAAAATCTCTTGGAACTTGTGCGGCATCAGGAATAAGGGGGGTGATGACTTGGCCTTCCCACCACCTAAGTTTGGGGTTTGAGTTGAAAGACATGGAAATACATATGCATATTATGTGAGCCTGAAAATAAATAGGATTTGTTGCTCGTATGTGTGTATACTTGTATATAGAATAGGGCTTGTAAAGGAATAGGACACTGTGTATGTATGTGTGTATAGTTATATGTATGATAAGAATAGTAAAAATATAAACTAACCAGGGTCTTTGTTTCTTTCCCCTCTCTACTGCATGACCACTTGGGCTAAGCTCCAGCCACCCTATTGGGTCAAAAATCCAATAGGGAAATTCTTTCAAGTTCATTGAGTCTAAAAGAGAAGAAAGGGAAGCTAATATATTGAAGGCCCAGTCATGTGTGGAAATGACACGAAGGCCCAACCATGGGTATAAATGGTTATCAGGGATTTGGTACACACTAGTTTTCCTTCCTTATATATTTATACTCTTTTTTCTTGCTTAAAGTGTTTTTCTGTATTGTATTCATACTTTTAAAAATCCACAGACATTATTGGAATCGTTTATGTTGCGAATTAGGCATCTCAGGCAAAACGGTGCATATGCTGTTTAGATTGACTCTAGCTCCTTAAAAATAATTCTTTCTCTGAAAAAATCTGGAAAAAACGTGTACTGATTTTGAAAATTTAAATAGGGAGTAACTGCGTTTGTCTTGATAAACAGCAAAACTAAATAGGTTTTGAAAGACAAAATAGTATAAAATATTGTGCAAAAACTAAGGGATGAGTAAATTAGACGAAAAAACTCCTTTTCAACTATTGAAACATGTTTTTGTTGGTTTTGAGTTGCCAAAAAATATATGATAGTTTGGGCTGGAGCCCACCTAAGTCTTTTCTTAAGAAAACCAAATGTTCATAGAAATATTTTCGGGCCAGAGCCCATTTAGTTTGGTCTTTTGAAAGAAAAACAAAATGACATAAGCCATTTTTTGGGCTAAGAATTCCATTTGACTCTTTTTTATAAATCCGTAGCTAAGAAAACATGGATGAGACCCATGTTTTAATAGCTAAAATAAGGTATTTTTGGGCCAGAGCCCACACAGTTTTGTCTTTTAAAACCCAATAAACCTTTCTTTTGGTCAAAGCCCACCTGACTCTTTTTTATCTATGGATAAAGAAATTCTGGGCCAAAGCCCACGTTTTTAAAATAACTGAAATAAAATGTTTTTGGCCCAGAAAACAAAATGGATTTCAAAGCTGAATTTTGCCTTGAAATAAATCTGAGACTTTGTTCAATAAAGAAATAGCAAGCACATTTTTAAAGGGATATACATAAGTTATTTGACCATAAATTCAATTCACTTCTTAAAATATAAACGTGCCAAAATTATAAAGAATCTCTTTTCTTGTAAAATCAAATGGTCCAATTGTTATACGCCCATAATTATGAAAAGTTTATGTAAGGATGTTCTAGAAATGTATTAGACGGATTAACCCGGTCCACGTGTGAGTAAAGTATTAATAAGACCTATTCACCCAGACTATAAATAAATAAACTTTATATCCTTTTCTATAGAAAAACTACTATCCTTATATATAAAAGGAACTAATTATCCCCGAATATTATAAATCCGAACCTAAATACCCTATATGTAAAGGGAATATATTCAATTCTTTAAAAAAAAAAAAATGATATGCAACATGACAGGCTTTTTGCGGGAAATAAACACTAAGTAAACAGTTCATGCAAATACTCACACATATTGGAATTCGAAGGTCAACCGTATAGTACGGATCCTTAATACTTGGGTGCCTAACACCTTCCCTAGGGGATCACCAGAACCCTTACCTAGAATTTTGGATTAAGAAGAATTTTTTACGGTGTATGAATAAACCCTTCAAAAATGGTTTTCCTAATTTCCTAAAAATTAGGTGGCGACTCTTTTAAAGCAAAGTCCGAAAGAGCACCAACGATTTCGAAGTAGTTTTTTCTGAGCGCTAACCCCGCCCGCGAAAATGTGAACCGTTACAGTGACGTATCCAACCTCAAAAACTCTTTTACGAGTCCAATCCGGAGTAATGCTGATTGTGGGTGATGGATATATAAGTGATAAAGCCAATGCAAATTGATTCCGAAAGCTTAAAAATAAGAAAGTGATGATTCTGGGTGTCTTCCTTGTTGAGAGAAAAAATGTTGATTACAAAGGCTTCAAGAGGAAGAAGATGCCTTCCTTTTTCCCTAAGCTAAGTTTATATAAGCCAATCCTTAAATTTTCAAACCCTATAGCCTAAGTGATCTGACGTTACTGTAGCTCCAGCATGCGCTCCTGCTGCGGCTCTCTGACCCCCCAAGTTTGGAGGATAGTTTTGTGAATCCAACATTTGGCAGATCTCGCCAGATTCCTCTTTACTCTGAACCACTTACTCCACCTGTATTCCTCTCGCATGTTTCGGGGGGAATGATCCACTTAGCCTCTCAAAGTTCTCGAGGCCTGATCACCAGTGCAGAAGACGACTTCGACCGTGTGATCGTGTTATCTATTTGTTGATGTTAATCCATACACACACTTTATGAGTTTGGTACGATCTATTTATGATGATGCCTACGGATCTTCTAAATCATGTGTCTGCTGAGCCTTTTCCTTAACGATGGAGTCTCGCCCGTACGTACCCCTGCATTAGCTTATTCTCTTTATTCCCCCTTATCTTTTATAGACATCCAGCGTTTATAGGAGCCGTATCAAACCCCGGTTTCATCCCTTTTTCTTTTTAGCGATTCCTGTTGAACAAGATTTCATGCCTAACCTGTTCGGTTAGGTAATATCCATCCTCCGTGTATCCCCCGAGGTTGAGACTAGGAGGAATATTTCTGCCGAGCGCTGGAGATGCAAGAACCATGGTAAGCACCAGGCAAAACTCATTTATTTCTTGTCAACCTCTTTTACCCCCCTTTCGCCTCACCGAAACGTTTTCTACAGGCCTCCCCATTTATGGATCATCGTCTCAAATAGTCCCTACTCGAGAAGAAGCCTGGAGTAATATCGCGCTAGCTGCAGCTGCTACCTCGGGTTCCCATAAACAGAGATCCTCACGTAATGCTGGTGCTTCTACCTCGGAGGGGATAGGTTCCCGTGTCAGGACCCGCCGTAGGTTCGTCCAGCATTGGGAAGAGGCCATGCAAGGGGTGGTCAATTTAGATGGAAATAGAGAATGGGCAATAATCAGTGAAGGTTCCGGGAGCCCATCTGCTGCTGCTGAGGAGATTTTTCCTGAGGGAACCGGGGTGCTCCGAATGATAAGGGTGTTGGCTCTTCAACTCTGCCGTCGTCCCCCGACGGATCTAGCTTTGACTTCGAGACGTCCCTTTCTGTAATGGCCCATTTCGTCGTTACCGTGATTGCCGGGGAATTCATGACCTTGACCCCTTAAAACACCTTCGGTTCTTATGCTCTTAAAAATCGATCGAACCAATCGTGAGAATTGTGTGTAAAAATATCGAATTTGGGCCACTGGGCCCAGTTACACCGTTATAGTGATTGTCTTTCAGGCGCAGCGCTTGCATAGCAGTGGCAGTATGCTTCGCCAAAGCAGAGATACGTAATTGATTAAAAGACCGCCCCAGCAGTGCCGCCTTAGCAACTGCCATACCGCCAGAGCGATTGACGAGCAGTTATATCCCTATTTAAAAGCTCATTTCAGGATTTGACCCCATTTTCCTCAAACCCTAATGTTTTGCCACCACAGAGAGGAAATTTCGGCTTCTTGAGACTTGAATGTTGGGAAGGTAACCTCTTTAAATCCCTCATTTCATCTTCCTTTAATTCCCTCTTTCTTCTTACACCATTTATGATTATGGTAAAGTATTAAATGAGGGTTCTTTCTCAAAATTCTTGTAAGACTATTGGGTAAAAGTTGTAATGTTGACCTAGAGTAATTAGTAACTCAAGAATGGCTTATTCATTGCAAGAATTAGGTTAATAACTAGTTCTAAGCCTAAATCCTTTCTATTTCTCAAATGGGTTAACTTGTTAGATGCTACTAATGATGTATGTGAATTAGTGAGGTAAGTTTGACTTAGGTAAATCTTGTTTTTGATAAAGGAGGTGAATTAGCAATAAATCAAGAATCTAGAATGATTATTTGAGAAATGACGATTTTACCCCTATGACCCCAAATTCCTAAATTGTTGCTTACTCGAATGTATCCATCATTCCTAGACCTCTCGGATCTACAATTTCCCTACAAAGATGGAAGATGGAATCCAAGTGGATGTTCGCACACCTGTTCTGCCTTGAGGTAGGTTACGACTTCCCTCTCTTAGTAGACTCCGGTTAGACTTTCATATACGAGTGTTAGATGAAACGGAGAGTGCATGTATAGGATTTCAAAGGTTGGGATGGATACTTAGATTGATAACGTATAAGAAGTAGCGGTTATTATATAACACTAATATAGTTGTGGGTTTATGATTATCTTATGTTGAGAAATGTATGTTTAGATGATATTGTCGGAGAATGCATGTAAACCTTCGGGTGTGAAGTTGGGTTGGATATTGTCTTAGGTTGGGCCTTGTTATATGGTTTGGGGGCTAGCCACCTCGTTGGATCTATTTACTTATTGGCTCATTGCGACGTTGAGACATTGGGTAATTGTGACTAGTGATATATCATGACGACAATATTGCGGTACTTTAATTGATCGGTAACCTTATTATTGATATTACTTGTGTGCCCTGGGTGGTACTGTTTGGGATTGAATTGGTTGTTGATATTACATTGCATCGTATTCATACTCATTTTCATGATTCATTGATATTGCCTGGTTATGGTACCGATGATGGTAAGTGGGAGAGTGTAGCCTCTGACGTTTCTATCGAAGAGCGTAAAATAAAGATGAGTGTCTGTGATCTGAGGTCATTTACTGAAGCGGACTGAGTGTACGTTACACGAGGTTTCTTGCCGGGAACGAATGAGTGTACAATGCCCGAGGTTTATTTTCGGGATCGAGAGAGTGCTCGTGATCCAAGGTCACTTTCCAGAGCTAGTGGTACATGGACTTCGCTGGTCCCCCATGGGTTATGCTGCCGAGATGTTATATTCCATCGTCGGAGTACATGTGTACGGTGAATATGCATTGCATTCATCATACATTTATTATTGTATTACATGGTACCTTTTGGTTTCTTGTGATATGATTGTGATGTACTGGTTCAGATCGGTTGTATTGAGACTTGGCACAGTTGGGTTTAGATGCTATAACATAAGTGATGACTTATTGCGATATGATTGTGATGTACTGATTTAGATTGGCCATAGTCGAGATTAGTTGCTATAAATATAGGCTGTGATCTTGGATTGGGAAAGCATAGTGCTAGGTGACCTTAATATGGATGTGCATGATTTGCTAGGTTAGGTGAGTAATGAATACTAGAACGACGAGAGAACTTTCCTTAAAAACAAGAGTGAATTTTGTAATGATAGTTGACTGGTGATACTTGAGCATAGTTGTCTATTTTATGTTAGATGAGCTATAAGGTGAGTGGTAATGTAGTTAAGCAAATAAATCCACAAGAAAGAGTCAATGGGAATGAGAACCTTATACTTGCCGAGACGAGCGGTAGGTGACGTGTACTGTTGACTTAGTTTTGCCTACTATGCTTATTGCAAATTCTATTACCGTTGTGTTATTCTAACCATTGTAGGCCTATAATGTATACCAGTACTAGTGTTGTACTGATAGTACTCTTGCTACATCTCTTTTTAGGGTGTAGAGTTTTCGGGATATTGATTGATTGGAGTTTTTCGGAAGCTGCACAGTGCCTATCTTGAAGGCCTCCATCATTCTCATTCCTAGATGGAGGTTGAGTCTTTCTATTCATTATTGTATTTAGTCTTCGATCTTAGTCACTCTTGTACTAGTCTAGACCTGGTCATGGGAAAGAAGTCAGATCTATGAAATTGTTGTAAACATTTCCGCTATCTTATTTATATATATTAGTTTGATTTCCAAACTTTGATTATGTTATATTTGAAGATTAATCAATCTCGTTCTTTACTTGCAAATGATTCTTGTCTTGGGCTAAGGATTCGCCTATCGAGGTGGGAATGGTAGGTGCCCATGGCATCCTAAAATGGGTCATGATACTTTCTCACCTGTCCAGGCTATTTCTTCAGGTACGTAGTTGGTCTTCTTTACATATGACCCTTAATGTTCTCTCACGAAGGCCCAGGTATGATCTTCTCTATCGTCGATAATGCAGGGTCATGCTAGAACAATTTATGTTATCGACATGGTCAAGAGTATGCCTACTCCTCCGTTATAGGAGTTGGAGAGAGTAAAGTCTGAGAATCTGCGCCTCCGTCCTGATTTTCAAGGAGCTGTTTCTCGCCATATTGCCACTGCGGAGAAGTGGCGAGAAGCCAAAAAGGCTTTATCCGATGTGACAGGCTTTTCAAGAATTGACTATCGCTCATCGCAGCTCCGCAGAGGTCCGGCGTAGGCCGAGAGGCTTCCCGAGCTCAGCTTCGGGCTCGCCTCAACTAGTTACGACTTTGCCGAGCTGCTGACCAGAATGTGGCCAATATCACCAAATATTTTGCTATCTTGCAGACCCGAGCGGACACCTTTCAGGAGGTTCTCGAAAGCCATATCATAGACAGTTCCTCAACCCTGACAGACGCCGAGGTGGACGTAGCTACTGCCGAGATAGCTCTGGAAGACATTCCTGATGATACCTCATCCGCCTCCGATGTTTCTGATGACTCTTCAGGTGGTGAGGATGTACCTCCCCCTGCTTAATTTGTGATAACGGTTTTTGTGCGCCTATGTGCTATTTTTTGAGATGCTAACCGCCTGCGTGCCGCTTCTGTGTTTTGCTTGTTCTGGAATATTCGGGCCGGTGCGCCCTTTGGATGTTTGGTATTGGAGCCTTTAGGCTCCTTTATATTTTCTTTGTTTCTGTGATGAATGATGCTTACATGTTTACCATCACTTCTATTTTTACTTTTATGCTTTGACATGCGCTTTGCTTGCAACGATCGTGATTACTAGTAATCTCGCTGGCTTTTATTTTTAACACTTAACCGTCAGGGCTTGACCGCTATGCCTGTCTACTGAAACTATGTTCTTATCTGGGTGTTAGTGTTTAAGTTAAGAATCAATGCCCAGCAAACGCATTTTTTACTTTAGCATTTTTTGTTTAAGTTCGTCATTCTCTAACTCAATCCGGGCATGTCACTTCCCGAAACACTTTTTACGATTAGGAATTAATCGCCTGATTCGCAATAAAGGGGGCCTCTCGATTTTGGTGCTGATGGGGAAGACATCTCAACCCCATTTAATGGCCCAAAGGTTTAAGAAACCTGCACGCATGGAGGCTCTAAGGTCGTGTCGTGTGTTCGTAGCGGTGATACTGCGCCATGGGCCTCCGGGTTCTGTTATGCCCCGAATGCTTCAAGCTCATGGAATGCCTTGTTTAGGAGATAAGTGTAGATTCTTATTCCATCCTTGAGTTTGCGATCAGATGGTCATCTTATTCGTACATGAGCTTTTTACAAAATCTCAATGAGAGCATAAAGAAAGATGGGTGAGGCACCTTTGCCACCCGCCATCAGTCCCAGTCCTTTCATTTTTCAGGAAAATTTGTACATCTACGGTCTTACTAATTTACAAGTGTTCTGTGAATCTCCAAAGACTCCGGCATCGGGCAAATTATGGTGTGCTTTTGAGCAGTTGCCTCATCAAAAACCTTAGCGGTAAAACCCGATCAGGATAAAACCGTGGTCAAGGAAAAGAGTGCAACGCTGGTCCAGAGCCGTGTGTAACGGATGGACTTCGGAGTTTAACCCTGCTCCGGTTTCCGCCACCCGGCTCAAGTCATCCAGACGCTTTGTCCCCGTGTCCACCTCTTCGAGAAAGCCGAGTCGGCTTTTTTTACTTTTTCGGGACAGAAAAGCAAGACCGCAACCCTGATTAAGCATTCGTGCTTGCCGAGAATCTGGTTGATGACCAACTGATAGTCACCTTTCGATTTCATGCTTTCTGCGTTGGGCCCTTGGGCCAGTTTTATCCCTACATTTATGGCCTTATACCCGGCCTTGTTGTTAGTTAATAGACAAACATTTGGAAACTTGCCTGGTCACGACCCTTGACAGGGCAACTGGGGTGAGTCAGACCCCATTCCTTTCGTGCCAACGGGTTCATCCATATGCGTGACCTATTCCCCGAGAGCAGCGTCGGATTCTCGAATTGCTTCCTCATGGGCACGGGCATCATGTCTGGATCAGAGATGTCGACAAAGTCCACTAAGGCTTGTGGCTCGACAAAGGCTTTGTGGCCAAGAAATGATATCATATATGCATATCTCAATCGACCAGCTTGCTGATTTACCCGAAGTCTCCGGTTTATGCAATATGTTCCTTAAAGGAAAAGTTGTTACCATGCAGATCGGACGACATTCGAAGTGCGGCCTAAGATTTCGGGATTCAGCTTTAGGTTGTGAGTACGGAGAATATCAAATGTTTACTGCAAATGTCTTATGCACTCCTTTGTTCCCAGGAATTTAAAAATTATGTCATCTAAGTAAATTTCAATACTCCGGCCTATTTGATGCACATTTGATGGGTCAAATGATGAAAGGTGACCCTTGCATTCTACATGCCAAAAGGCATGACGTGATAACAATAGGTCCCGTGCTCCGTGATAAATGAAGTCTTCCTGGTCTGCGGGTCCAACTGAATTTGGTCAAACCCTGAGAACACGTCCAGAAAGTTGAGTAGTTCGTGCCCGGCCACCGCGTCGACTACCTAATCTAAGCTAGGCACAGGGTGCGAACTCCTCGAGCATGCTTTATTCAAAACTTTTAAATCGAAATACATTCGAAAGCCCTCAAGATTCTCAGGGAGTACCACGACATTAGCCAACCAATCCGGGTATTCTACCTCCCTGACTGCTCCACTCTCTACGAGTCGGGCTACCTCCTCTTTGGCGAATTGATTGCGTTCTGCAGACATCGGGTGCTCTTTCTGCTTAATCGGCTGGTAGTCAGGACTTACGCTCAGCTTGTGGGTGATATATTCTGAAGGGACACCGCAATATCTGACCAAGTGAAGTTATTTATGCTACGTGTTAAAAACCTTATTAGTTTCCCCCGGAACTCTGACTCTAGGCCTGAGCCCAAGTATTGCTATTCCTTTGAGAGATCTGGATGGCATGCAATAAGTTCAAGGTCTCCAGGCGCGACATTCCCCATGTCTGCCTCCTTTGGTGCCTTTTACCTATTTCGCTCCTTCTTCCTGCCAGTCACGAGCTAGGCCTCGAGGTTAGCATTCTGTAATTACTAGCAGTCGTCATCCCTTCGATCGTTCTATCCTCGTGGCTGTGCTTTCTCAACTAGACTGGCGATCCTCAGGGCTGTGCTTTCTCGACTAGACTCTGGCCCCAATCAAGTTTCAGCTATCCCCCAAGAGGTGAGGACTTTTACAACTCGGTGGAAAGTAGAGGGGACTGCCTTCATGCCATGTAGCAATGGTCTTCCTATCACTAGATTGTAAGACACAACTCCATCCAAGACGTCAAGCGAGACCCCCCAGCCTCCCCGACGTGCGAACCCGCCCGAACCCCCCCTGGGTTTCACTTGAAAGTTAAAATCGGCGTTCTTGATCACCGGGTCACTTTCCCCCCCCGCCGGAACT
>NC_081348.1:514032-561260 GCF_029784015.1 Lycium ferocissimum
TGATTTGTGACTTTAAAATTAACAAGATCTTGGATAACGTTTTTCCCCCCCTTTTTGCTAGATCAATTTGGGCCTACTAACTTTGTCTCTCCTACTTGAACCATCGATCGGCGATCACATTTTCTCCCGTATAGGGCTTCGTATGGGGTCATCTGAATACTGAAGTGATAACTATTGTTGTACGCAAATTCAATAAGTGAGAAATGATCATCCCAACTTCCTCCGAAATCCAGCACACATCCTCTTAGCATATCTTCAAGGGTTTGGATAGTGCGCTTGCTTTGACCCGTCATTTTGTGAATGGAGCCATTTGCTAAGTCTCACTTGTGTTCCCAAGCCTTCTTGGAAGGATCTCCAAAAAATTAGCGTAAATTGTGCTCCTCTATCTGTAATAATGAATCTTTGGAACAATGTGAAATGAAACTATCTCTTTGATATACAACTTTGCATAATCATCTTCTGAGTACGTAGTTATTTGACGGAAATGGTGCTTTTGTGAGTCTATCCACAACCACCCATATAGAATCATACTTACGCTAGGGAGGAACCGAGGCAAGCACATAATGAAATCCATATTAATCGCTTCCTATTTTCAGCGGAATCTCATGGCTTTGCGGTAATCCCCCGAGCTTTTGATGCTCGGTTTTCACACTTTGTGACAATTAGGACATTGAGCTACAAACTCTGCTATATCTTTCTTCATTCCATCCCATCAATATCAGATTTAAGATCATGATACATCTTTATCGCTCTGGGTGGATAGAATAATGAGAATGATGGGCTTATCCCGAATGCATGTGTAATCTGCCCAACATTCGGAACACACGATCCGCCTTGATGCCTAAGAACTCCATCCGCAGGAACTTCAAATGGTGACTTCTCCTTCTGAGGAAGAACATCTCTATAATGGACTAACACGGGGTCTTCATATTGGTTCTTCTTTACCTCCTCTACTAAAGATGACACCGTTGGGTTACTGACGATAGTAAAATCGCTTGCTCGATCCATTAGCGAACTCCTAGGTTGGCTAGCTATCAAAGCTCGCGGACTAACTCCTTCTTCTCCGGCCGAACACAAACTGCCTATGGATTTGCGGCTAAGAGCATTGGCTACCACGTTCGCCTTTCCAGGATGATATAAAATACTCACACCGTAGTCTTTCAATAGCTCCAACCACCGCCTTTGCCGCAAATTCAATTTCTTTTGCTTAAAAATATATTGGAGACTCTTATGATCCGTATAAATGTCCACATGAACGCTATACAAATAGTGTCTCCACCTCTTTAGTGCATGGATAATCACAGCCAACTCTAGGTCATGATTTGGGTAGTTTTTCTTGTGTTTCCGCAATTGCCTTGAAGCATAGGCAATAAATTTGCCACGTTGCATCAACACATAACCTAGCCCAACACATGAAGCATTACAATAGACAACATAGCCCTCCGATCCTTCTAGAAGTGTCAGGAATGGAGCCGAAGTCAACCTATCCTTCAACTCTGCAAACGCTCTGACGTCGGTCGGTCGGAATTTTATCAATTTACGAGTCGGCTTTTGTCGGTGGTGCCGAAATGAAGAAAATCCTTCTACAAATCTTCTATAGTAACTGGCCAACCCCAAAAAACTACGGACCTCCGTGGGCGTTGTAGGCCTCGGCCAATTCTTCACGGCTTGATCATGCGGGTATCACTTGAATACCGTCGGTGAAAATAACCGAGAAAAGTTACGAAATTTAGCCAAAATTCACATTTTGAAAATTTGGCATATTACTCACGAGAACTGAAGAATTACAAAGGACAGTATGTAGATGTCCTGCATGCTCCGCCTCCGTTCGAGAATATATACCAAAATATCATCGATGAATACAATCATGAACAAATCTAAAAAAGGCCTAAATATATTATTCATCAAATTCATGAATACTCTTTGGGGCGTTAGTCAATCCAAATGACATTACCCGAAACTCATAATGGCCATATTATTACACCTCAAAAAATTTCATGTCGTCATATGGTAGATAGACTAACGCGGGGTAAGAAGTGTATGATGTTTCTACAAGTAAGAAGTAGTACGTAACGGTTCTAATTAAGATTCTAAAGACATTTGAGGCAAGAGAAGAAAGTTCGTTGAAGAATGCCAAGCATAAGTCGTGTTTTGAAGAAGGGTTTGCAAAGTACAGAGCTAATGTGGATTTAATAATGCCTTAAGGAAAAGCTATAACACTCCTTAGATTTCTAATGAAGTGCTAAACAAGTGCTAAGAAGGTTTCATAAGGATTGGAGATCAAACGAAACGACGGAAATAATTTCAGAAAAGTGGAGTTATATGACCACTTATACGATCAAGTATAACTATATACGATTAGTATAGCCCAACGAGAAGAAGAGATTTCCTTGATGGTGAAATACGGTCATTATACGGATATTATATAAGGGTCCGTATAACTCGACGAGTGAGTATCTTTCAAGTATAAAAATGTGTTCCCACTTCTAATTTCTTATTTCTCCAACTTCTCCACTCCTCTCCAACTCTCTAGAATATTCCACCCCCTCCATTTACATAAATCCAAGGCAAATCAAAGATCAACATCATTAATCCAAGGAAATCAAGTGCAATGAAGCTCTTTAGGGTTGCTAGAAGTCAAGAATTTCTTTGGAAGTGGAGCTAGGGTTTTCTCCAAGTGAGGCATTTCCATCTAAAATGCATTCCTACTCAATCAAAGGTGAGTTTTATGAGCATTTCGTGTTACTTAGAATGTTGAATGGTTGAAGGACTTAGATTATGGAAGAAAGTAGAATATGGAGCTCAATTGTGAAATAATGGTATTCTTGAATAGCAGTGTGACATGAATCATAATTCTTAAGATGTTTTGAGTATAATCTTGTTATAAATGATATTAAGCATATTAGAGAAGCGTTATATGAGGATGAATGTGGTGTTGTATTATGGCCATGGTTATGGATGACCTTGAGAAGGAATTTTGAGAATTGAATAATGTCGAACTTGTCGAAGTTATTGAATATGGTATTATGAATGTTGTTATTGATGTTTGGGAGTTGTTACATCATATGGAGGAAGTTGTAGAAACAAAGGAAATCTTTTTGTTAGCTTTAGTTAAGCTTAAGCTGTTTCCGATTATCTAATCTAGTACAAATTCTCTTGAATGTAGAATCGTGAACATTGGAGGAAGCGTTTAATTGATAAAGTTGGAGGCAGCCCTGTGGTATGTGAGGCTAGTACCTTCTTTTTTTAAGGCATGATTCCTATAATATAGCCTCCTTTATCTTTCCGTGACCTTCTTATATTCCGGAAACTATGAGTCTATGACAATTAAGAACTACCTATGAGATAAAGATAAGAGATATGCTATGAAAATGATCATGATGATGATAAGTCTAAGTCTAGAGATTCTAAAGCTCATGATATGAGATTTCTACGAAGCTAATGCCCCTTATACGATTCGTTGATGTTATTCGTTGTTGCTAGACTCACCTTATAATGCTAGTTCCTTCAAGGTGAGGCATGATGATCATGACTACTCCATAATGGAATCGGGGGGGGGGGTTCTCGACCTTACGTCATAGATAGAGTTGTAGCTTTTAATTGATTTCTAATGCACGCTTTATGATAAGTACATGATCTTGTGAGATTACACCGTGCCTAGATGGCCGGTCATGACACCATGCCTAGATGGTGGGCGGCTACGGAATATACCGTGCCTAGATGGCCGGACATGATACCACTAGTGGGCGGCATGTGATGGTTACCCAGATGTAGGTTAACAATGATGATATATTTGATATGCATACATGTGTTTTCTTTTAACGATAAGCAGGCATAGTATTAGCCTTAATAGGCAATTGACGTACAGGTTATATCCTCACCTCATGTTCCATTATTTCTTTATTATGTTAGTATTATTCATGCCTTACATACTCAATACATTTTCGTACTGACGTACTTTTCTTTTTTGGATGCTGTGTCCATGCCGATAGGTAGACAGGGAGACGGTGCAGACCCGTAGGAGCTTATCTTATTAGCGGATTTACAGGAGCACTCCACTACTTCGGAGGTGCTACTTATGGTCATATTATTTTGTGTATATATTTTGGGTATGACGGGGTCCTGTCCCATCCTTATATCACATTACTCTAGTAGAGGCTTGTAGATACGGATGCATGGGTAGTTGATGTCTTATAGATATATCGGTGGATATTTTGTATACCATTTTTTGTAGCCATGAGGGCTCATGTATATATGTATATGTATATGTTGCCTTCGAGATTATGTATGTTCAGGTTGGGTATGATGATTAGCATAATGAGTGGTGCTCGGTAGTCAGCTCCGGGTACCCGTCATGGCCCCTAGTAGGGTCGTGACACATATCTAGTTCTGAAGGCTTTCTTTGGAATGTCCTCTTCCTTAACCCTCACTTGGTGGTATCCCAATCTTAGGTCCATTTTTTAAAACCACTTGGCACCCTGCAACTGATCGAACAAATCGTCAATCCTTGGAAGTGAGTATTTATTCTTTATGGTCACCTTGTTCAATTGTCTGTAGTCAATACACATACACAAGGAACCATCTTTATTCCTTACAAAAAACATCGGCGCTCCACATGGACATGAACTATGCCTAATAAAGCCTTTTTCAACTAGATCTTTCAATTGCGCCTTTAACTCCTTTAATTCGGCAGGCGCCATTCGATAGGGAAGAATAGATATAGGCTTAGTACTAGCAACACATCAATGGTAAACAATCTCCCGTTCTGGTGGAAGACCTGGAAGCTCATCCAGAAACACATCTGAAAATTCATTCACTACGAGGACAGATTGGAGAGTTGGCGGTTTTGCTTCTATGTCTTGGACCTGGACTAAATGATAAATATAGCCCTTGGCAATCATCTTCCTCGCTTTGAGATAGGAAATAAACCTACTCTCGGGGCCATTTGTATTACCTTTCCATTCTAAGGGCGGTTTTCAGGCTTGAAATCAAACCATTTTGTTCTACAATCCACATTAGTGTAACGGGAGGCCAATCCATACCCGTAATAACATTAAAATCTAACATTTTTCAATTCATGTAAATCGGCCATAGTATGGCGGTTGCGGACTGACTGCACAATTCCTATATACCCTCAGCTACCGTTGGTTCCCCTACGAGTGGACACCTCAAAAGGTTTGATTGGCTCGGGTTTCACCCCATACGATTAGCAATATAAGGAGTAATATATGACGAGTAGAACCGAGATCAATCAATGCATACATATCATAAGAGGATACCGATAATATATGCTTGTGATAACGTTGGGGAGGACTCAAGATCCTGTAGTCCGGCTAGTGCATATATACGATTCGAGGACCCAGGCCCGGATGCTCCTCCCCTACACCTCTACCGCAACTCGCGGTGCTGCGAACCTTGCCCCACGGGGCGCACGGATGATAAGGAACCGGCTACTTATCCGTGAGCTAAACCACTATCTCTGCACCGCCCCTCGTGGACAATCCGCATCATATGACCACTCGACCGCAGGCATAACAAGCGTCTAAACCTTAAGCGATGCGTCCCTGAATGTGTCTTACCACATTGATTGCCATGATTATGGTAACAACGGTCTCATGCAATACGGAATCACCTCTATGCTTGGGAGCTCGAAATCTTGGGCCTCGACCTGTCCCGAATAAATGAGGCGATCAAATCTCACTCCCGCAAATTGGTGGGGTGCCTTGGCCCTGCGGTTGGCACTAAGTGGAGCGGGATATTCTTGTCTTCAACTCCCTCTAAACTCACTAGTGGCACCGGAAGATGCAGCCCTCTTCTTGTCCCTCTATCGAGTCACGCTCGCCCTCTTTGTGGCTATTCTTTGTTCCTCAGTGCGAGCATGGGCACCGAATACGAGCAATATCCATCCCGTCCTGGAGCGAGGCCGTCAAGCACTCCTTAACCAAATGTGGCCCCAACCCTCTCACAAATCAATGTACACGGTCTTCCATATCTACTACCATGGGGAAAATGCAGCCAAAGAATTCGCGAGACTATATTCCCGGCGCTCACTATTCCTTACTTTTGAGATTCAAGAACTTGTTGGCTCGGGCCGTGACCTCGGTGGCAAGTAATGTCATAAAAGGCATCCACGAACTCACCTTATCTTGGGGGAGGTGCATTTGCCCCTCGCAGGACACCCCGAGTGTTGTACCGGTGGACGGCCCACATTCGCGGTCTATAAGCTAATTCCACGGACTCAGTGTCAGAAGCATGTATTAGTCGTAGCGTCCTCAGCATCTCATCTATAAAGCCACACGGTTCTTCATCGGCTTCGACCGTAGAATTACCGGGATTCAAACTAATAAAATCATTGGCTTTGTGATGGGCTTTCTATCCTGCAGCTGCCCGCGCCCTACCGGCGTGCTTTGACGACAGCCTTGGGTCGGCAATGGAATAGCCTCGGTCATCCCTGGAGGCACGTAAGGAGGGGAAGGCGGGGGTAATGGAGCTGGGCGAAGCCTCTTCATGCTCCTGCGTAGGGTGGAGTAGGAGGGTCCGAGATGGAACATCGTTATGAGACTCACCCTCTTCTATCTCTCTAGGTGGCTCCCGTTCGGTCTTAACCTTTCCTGCCCACCGTCTTGCCATACAGGCTTTTGTATCTTTCTTCTTCATAGGCATTGTTGAAATCATAACATATGGTTAGGAAGAAAGGGATCCTGATAACATAGCTCTATCGCATAATATAAGACAAGAAAGAGGGTCAATTATTCCTAAAATACCTGCTGGCCTCTGTTTATAAGTGTGCCGCGCCCGCGCCCATAGCGAGGACTCACGGATACGGCTCATAGACATACCGTAGGACGAACTGCTCTGATACCACTTTTGTCACGACCGAACCGGAGGGCCATGATGGGTACCCGGTACTAGCCTACCGAGCACCTCTAGTTTAACATTCCATAACCATTTCTAAGTGGGCCATATAAACAGCTCATGAATATCATACTTAGTACAACCATTAACAATAGTGCTTATAAGCATAAGCCAACGAGACTACCAAAATATTATACAGCAATAAGAACTGAAGAAGCTATTGAACATCTAATAGCATACATATGTCTACGAGCCTCTAAGTAGAATACATGAATCCATAAGACGGGCGGGGATTTGGGAGGCCCAAGTATATATGTACAAAGGAGTAGTACCAAAAGATTGCGGCTCGGAATGATTTGGAGCGCCGAGATGCCACGATGGAGCTCACAGGGATCGGACCCGTCTATCTATCTGCTTGCGGGCATGAACGCGTCCACAAAAAAGGACGTCGATGCAGACAGTGTCTCCGAGTATGTAAGGCAAGAGTAACCACATAATAAGAGATACAGAACATAACATGAGATAAGGATAACCTGTATGTCTAATTGCCTCTTAAGGCGAATATCATGCATGCTTAGCCTTTTCATAAAAACATTTCTCATACTTATATAACATAATAGTGTTGCGGAACGTGCAGCCCGATCCGTAAATATTTTATATATTATATTGCTGCGGAACGTGTAGCTCGATCCATATATATATATATATATATATATATATATATATATATATATATATATATATATATATATTATATTGGTGCGGCGGCATATGAAAATATCCAATCCATACCCACTTATATTCCGCGTCGCAAGGCATCTTGGTCGGGACGATGTTATAATATACCAACCGATCGGTGGTTATGCGTATATAACGCCTCACCTTTCCCATATCCCCTATATACATACATACATGCATACATATATATATATATATATATATATATATATATATATATAGATAGATACATACATATATATATATATACATCTATATATATCTATATATAACGCCTCACCTTTCCCCATATCCCCCTATGGGCATATATATACACATAATATATATATATATATATATGTATGTGTATATATATATATATATATATATATATATATATATATATATATATATATATATATATATATATATATATATATATATATATATATAGAGATGATAGAGAGAGAGAGAGAGAGAGAGAGAGAGAGTATAAGTAGCATGCATGAGAGCCCAAATAAAAGCTACGACTCTATCTGAATGACATAAGGTCGGTAACCTGCTATTTATGTTATGGAGCAATCATCATTGCTATATCTCACCTTGAAGGAACAATTATTATAAGGTGAGATCAACAACAATGAATAAAATCAAGGAAATCATGAAATAAGCTCAATAATCTCATAATAGCATTAAAATCATAAGCTTTGGAATTTCTAGAATTACAATCATCATCATCATAGAAAACATCTCATCTTTAGTATCATAAGAAGCTTTTGAGAATCATGAACTTCTAACTTTTGGAAGTAAGAAGGTTATGGAAACACCTATGGAATCATAACATAGGAATCATGCCTTTTAAAAGAAAGGGACTAGCCTTAACATACCTGATTGATCGCTTACTACTTAACGCTTACTCTCTCGAACTCGTAAATCTACATTCCAGAGAAATCATACTACCGTTAGACTTATCATCATATACCTATCTCAAGTCTTCAAATTAAACCCTTTTAGAATCTGCCAAAATTAGACGTGCCCGGATCTAGAATTTATATCCCTAGCCCGAAATCACAATACCAACAACCAACACCAACAACAACAATACTAACATCAACAACATCATCATCAATACCAAAACATTCCATGAAATATCCCACACGATGTTTATCCAATTTCTCAACCAACAAATTCGTTATACGACTATTTAATAACTTTATCTCCGTAAATAAACCTAAATCAATATCAATAATGGAAGATTCATACCTTGCTTCCGCTAGGACCGCAATATCTTCACTTTCCACCTTGAGTTTAAGCCAAGACTCGCCGCAATACGATTTTATAACCGCAACTATACGCTGTCCGAACCTAAATTCGGGGATTATACTTGATTTGGGCTTAAAATTTGATGTTGGAAGTTGGGGGAAAGTTTCCAGAAATTTGGAGAGGTTTGGAGTGTTTTTTGGATGGAAAATGAGGGGGTAAGCCCCCTTTTATAATGTTCCGAGTGCACTGGAACCCACAAAAATTCTCGCGCGATTTTCGCAATTTGCCTTATTTCGCGTTCATCCGCTGAGTTGCTTTGGGTTCTCCTCTCTCTCACGTTCGCGCCTTCTGGCGTTCGTACTATATTATTTCCTGCTACGACCAACAATCTTAAAATGCTCATAATATTTGATTTCGATGTCCGATCGATGCACGGTTTGTTGCGTTGGAAACTAGACTTCCTAAACTTCATTTTAGGCTTTTTTTCACTCCAAAACCCTAAATATACTAAAATATTTTCTTTATCCAAATTAGACCAAAATTATCGTATGAAATCTATGATCTTTTCTCCGGAGTTCCAAAAACTCAATCTCAAGCATGATTCAACTTGTTCTCCAACCTTCACAACTATTACATGAACTTAAACCCTCATAATCATAAGATAAGCACGTATAATCTCATATATTTTTGATAATAACTCCCATGTCCCCAATTGAATGACTAATACCTAGCGAATCTCAATGTATAAAAACTACGATTAAACGATTGCCGCTCTTCAACGATTTTGCTTGACCCGCGTTGAGTCCGAGAGTTTCGGGTGCTTTGATAACCTCTAGGTTACCCGAAAGGCAGTCGACCGGCGCTTCCCCAATCAAGGAATCTACAACCTCCCTATGCATTCTGTCACTGCACTATCCGATGCAAGGATCGCGACCAACATTACTCCAGATGGGGGGTCTTCTGCTACGCATATCTCTTTCTCCATAGGGTGAGGGAATCTTTTCCTCTTTCTGAAGTAGCATCCCCCGGGGAGCACTTCCTTACTTTTCGTCGATCGGTTAGGGTGGCCTTCACCAGTGAAATGCGAACTTCGAGATGGTGCTACTTCTTCCCCCTTTATCCGGTTACATATTTTCGCCGCCCGGTTTAGCCGGTTCACCGATCATGTGCCGGTTGTTCTTTCCGTTAGGTTAAAGTCTTTTTTTTTGGACTTTTTAATTGATTCGAGGCATAATCAGGTGTGCTCCAAAAATAACTTTTGACTCCAAACATAATGGGGGTTTCAAGGGTTTCTGCTATGAACCAGGATAACACCACAGTTGTCTCTCCCCACGAACATGTCTTAAAACTATTTTCGTGAAATAAAGATTTTACAAAAAAAATAGTTAGAGATTTGTTTTTCTAGGGTTTGAAGACAAGTGAGCCGTATCCAATCCCGAGAACTCCTTATATGAGCCCGTCTCGGAGTAGCTTAGATCGTGATATAGTTTTTAACAAATAACATATATATATATATATATATATATATATATATATATATATATATTAGAATTGTAGCTAAAGTGGTGAGATAGATATGTTCCAAGGGGAAGCCATGTTGTTTTAACGCTATCATTTATAAGACAAAACAAGACCTTTTTATCCCTAATCATCAAGATGATTTGACATATTGAGAGCATATATATATATATATATATATATATATATATATATATATATATATATATAAATATATATATATATACCGACCGGGATGCATGTTTTGCCCAATACATAATTGTCGTGAACTTAAATTTGTAATAAAAATAATTGAGCATTTCCTTTAGATTTTTGGCAGTTATATATATATATATATATATATGTTGGGGATCTACCCTAGTAGCATTGATACATATAGAAAGCGTAATAAGGAGCAACGCCAACGATGCTTGATAATGACTTATTTTACATCAAAAAGGATTAAAGACAACCTATTTATAACAAAAAGGTTGCATCTTTCCATTTTTTAACCCCAATACTGTAATGACTCTAATGTTTTTCTTTCCATTTTTTAAATTAATGCATCCTTTCGTTTCAGCAAAAAAAAAAAAAAAAAAAAAAATTTCATTTTGTTTTATCATCATCTTTCTTAAGATAAAGAAGTACAATTTATATCAACATGTAGTAATTCAGCTAAATATGGTGGTGGTTGATTAATAAGGTGTAGTTCCTTGAGGTTGTACCGATTCCAACCCATACGAGCTAACTTGTTAGTCAAAAAGGTGCTATTGAACACATACGGATCAAAGTAGGAATCGTTCGGTTCTTTGGTTAATTTTATCAAATTTTAGCTATACACGATTGATCGATTTTTGAAGGTGGACACGAACTCTCGACTAGCTCAGTTCGGTTCTTTAAATTTGTTTTTGAATCGTCATTTAAAAAAGTTTTTGATATGAATTGAGCATTCCTTTTAGATTTATATTCTCAAGCAACAAAACATAAACTAACAATATTAAATCAAAATCAAACAATCGGGATAACCTAATAATATAGGATTACTGGTGGATACATACCACAAATAATTAGAAGACACATAAAAGGACATACATTAATAGACACATTCTAATAACTTTTCTTGTTAAGGATATTTGATTTTCTCAGTATCAATAAATTAGGGATAAAGTAAAAGCTAGCTGATTACAATATCTTTTTTTTGAGCTTCAAACAAGACTTGGACTATTTTAATTTTTAGGTAACGTATAAATTTCGGTTCTTCGGTGGTTTTATCAAAAGGTTCGGATTATATTTCGGTTTCGATTTTTTGAAAGTGAACACCCCAAACTTTGGTTGAGTTCTTTCGGTTTGTTTCTCTTTTGGTCGGTTGTTCGGTTTAATTTTCGATATTTATGCCCATCCCCAGATCAAAGTTATCAAATGCCTACAATCATGAAGAAGATGTAAACGTGGCCTATTATCACATGCAAGCATTTGTGTTACCTTTAGAGCATTTTCTGTAGTTACTAATGGTGTGTTCGATATGGAGGAAATGTTTTCCAAGGAAAATGTTTTCCTGAAAAATGTGTTCTTCGAAAATAATTGAATTTCTACTTATTTTCTCATGTTTGGTTGGGTAGTGGAAAATAATTGAATTTCTTACTTATTTTCTCATCTTTGACCAAAATTTGGTTGGTAAAAAATATTTTGAAAATACCACCCATACCCCACCCAACCCCATACCATGTAGTCCAAATCCTACCCCATGACCACCCTCCATGAACTTCCCTTATAATCACCTAAGATACCACAGCGCCATCTGTGTATCAGCCCTCCCGCCCCAATTGAACGAATGTTACATTTCATATATTTTATTTAACTTTTTAAAAAAATTGGAATTTTTTCTTATCCATCCCATCACGACCCACTATCGCTCACCACCACCACCCCTACCCCCTGAGACACCCATCACTTTAAATTTAACCGTACGAAACTTTTCATTTTTATAAAGGTAAAATTAATATGAAGTAGAAAATTCGGAAGGGGGTAAAGGGTGCGTGTGGGGGAGGGAGAGGGGGGTTGGGTGTAGAAAATCAAAAAAGAATTTTTTTTTTCAAAACGTTTTAAAAAAAAATTATATTTTTGGAGGGGTGGTAGGGTGTGGGCTAGGAGGAGGGTGGGGTGCGTAGAAAACTAAAATTAAAAAAAAAAACTTTTCAAAACTTTTTTTTAAAAAATAAATAATTTTTTGGAGGGGGTGGTGGAGTGTTGGGACGGGGGGGGTCATGGGGGTGACCGGTGGTGAAAAACCAAACAAAAAAACTTTTTAAAACTTTCTTTTAAGAAAAAAATAATTTGTTTATGGAGGGGTGGGGGGATGTCTCGTCTAGAAAACCTAAAAAGAAAAAAATTTTAAAACTTCAAATATTTTTTTTCGGGGGTGGGATGGGTGGTTGTGGGGTAGGGGTGGTATTTTGGTGGGTGGGGAGGCGCGTGTGTTATGGGTTTACTTTGTACGTTTGGATATTTCGAAGTCGTCGTGGAAAGTAGGGCGAGACGATTTTCAAAAATCATTTTGATGTGCAAGTCGTTATAAAATCATTTATGACTATTATTGCATGGGAAATATTGAAAGGTTAAGGGTAAAAGGAGAAATTTGCAAAACAGTTATGAAAATAACGGAAGGCTAGGGGCAAAATAAACTATTGAGATAAAATCGAGGGGCAAACGGGAATTTCACAAAGGGTTCAAGAATATTCCAAAAGGAGAATGGCCATGTGACTAAAAAAAAAAAAAAAAAAAAAAAAAAAAAAGAAGAAGAAAGATGACATAAGTTAGTCATCTTTCTATAAATAAAAGAAAATAAGAAAAATCTAAGAGGGGCATGTGCCCCCACATAAAGATGATTTATATATATATGAGAGAGTTCATACTCCTTAAGAAAGAAAGAGGGCAAGAAAGATGAAGAGCAATGGAAAGAGGGGTTCGGCCACCTATAAAAATTTGGGCCATGGGAAGTTTGTTCCAAAAATTTATTTCTTGTTGTATTCCTACTAATTCAAGGGTGCTCTTCAACATGGTATGATTTTTAGAAAGAGAATCACTCTTTGTTGCAAAATCATCACTTTAGCCAAGTGAAGAAAAAAGGTATGATTTCATTCCTTTTTATGAGTTGTGAAGGTTTTGTTTATGTTGTGGTATGTAGAAATGGATAAAATTCATGAGAGCATGGATATTTGTGGCCGAATGCATGGATGGCTTGCAAAGGCAATGGTTCAATCGTTTATTTAGTATTTTGATTGTTGTTAATGTTATGAATGATTTGTATGTGTTGTAGAGTGATGGAATGAATGGAATACAAAAAGCTATGCATGTTGTGTTGTTAACCCGTATATGTGTGTGTTTGGCCGTGTGCATATATAATGTGTGTAGGAATGGTGAACAAATTGTATTTAGCATATTTGGGCGTTGTTGTAATATGTAGAAATGAATGAAACTCATTAAATGATTGGAGTTGATGTTGAAGAGCGTGAAAGTTGAGTTTGGCCGTGCATGTGTTGTGTTGAATGGGGTGAAGAACTAATGTCATTTGGTATGTTTGGGATGTTGTGTTATAGATTATGTTGTAGAATAAAAAAGCTTAATGATTGTGTAGTTGAAGGTTTATTGTAGAAATCATGTGAATTGAATATAATGATTCTTACAATCATGGAAGATAATGAGGCTGGTATGATATTGTGGCGTATGAATTACGGAGTTTGTTATAGTTAAAGTTGGAAGCCCTTAAAGGAAGCACTATGTTGGTGGAATTGTTAGAATGTACCTTGAGTTGGTTGTTGAAGTTGTTAGTGTAGTTGTGATATTATGATTGATAGTTTGGCCGGGTTGAATTCCGATTTTTCAATTGAGTTGATTTAAATGCCATATTCTCGGGATGGTGCATTTACGGGGGAAATGTCAAATTTCAAAAGCAACAAAACGAATAATTGGAATTTTAAACATGAATTAGCGGCAAACATGACCAAATTCGGATTTTGGCAAGCGATTTGGAGTAGCACAAGCGGAAAACGTAAGGCTTCCTTTTCTTCTTTGGCATGTCTTAGATGTTCTCGATTACGAGCCTCGGGGCCACTCTAAATCTAGAAATCCGAGATTGAATTTAGTTACTATTCATTCAATAGAATTGAACTAATTAGTTTACACTTTAGTGCAAGAAATGGTTAAGCGTCCGTAACCTTTGAAAACGAAAGTGGAATGTTTTGAAATCTTCAAGGATGACCTAAAAGGACATAATGACTACGTTTTTAGGTCCGTTATCCGGCTTGACTCGAGGTGGGACCACACCCTTAAGACTTAAGTGTATAGTACTATTTGCCTTAATTCGTGTTCGTTAAACAATGGAAATTGTGGACTAATGATTCGAGTTTGCTATAAGAGTATCCGGTAACCCCAATATGGGTATTAGATAGACTATTCGATATAGACGTTCCGATGTAGGTTTGACATGAATACCGTACAAACGGTCGTTGTAAATGCTCGAAATAGAAATTCCGATAAACGTATTCGGATATAAGTGCGTTATAGTATTTGACATAAGTATTTAGATATGAACATTCTTTGTAAGTCTTAATGTTCGTCGCACACGATCCGGATCGCTTGACAAGTCGAAGAGGTTTTTGTATACCAAGTGCTCATAACTTTCATACTTCGGAAGAATCCGAGACTTGTTTACGAATCTTCGAATGACGAGAAAGTGATTTGTCTACTCTTTAGAGTACGGTCTTATATGCATATGTTTACTAATGGTGTGCGCGAAATGTATCTTTAAGTCCGGGCCGGGGCATGTTATGATCTCGTGTGTACGTCACGAAAATTCGATTTCGGGGAATGTTCTCGTGCGCACTCTGCATTATTCACTTATTTTCCCTCGTACTTGCGGGCGGGACACGTTATGGTATGTGATTATGATGTGATGTTATGGGGACGGTGGCGGGGATGTACATGATTATTATTCGGACCGCTTGATAGAGGGCGGGACACGTTATGTACATATGATTCGATATGCATGATTTTATCTCCGAGTCCCTTAATAAAGGGCGGGACACGTTATTTGCATATATGAAACGATTTTATCCATGATCCTATTGGTCCTCATCGGAGGGCGGGACACGATCACCCTCGTATGAGATTTATGATTTTGATATGCATTCGGTATTGTCCGACATATGTCGATGGCAGACATTCCGTATGTTCTGTAGTTGGGGTGTCGTTATATGACATCATCGACCATTCACATGCGATCTGTATTTTATGCAGGATATGAACAAAAAAATTGGAAATTTTTTCGGCATTATCCGATATATAACCTACGAACGAACATTTTTTTTACGTGTGACAAAATTTAACCTCTTGGACATGCGATAATTACAAAATAAGCATTTTGGTAATTTGACCCGTTTATTTGATACTTTTGACAAATTCGGTATGTGTGGGTGTAAAAGGTATCATCGGGGGATGTATGTAATTGATAGTTTTGGTTTAGGTTATAGGGTTTCTTTTTTTGTCTTACGTAAAACATTTAAAAAAATTATAAAAAACCGCAGGTACTCCCATAGTGAAGTATTTACGGGAGATGTTCGGCGGAGTTTCGAACTTGTTTTTAAAAAAAAGTCGATTATGTGTATGGTGGTGTGATTCATGGTAGAGACTTTGCGACGGCGTTGTGGGGGGGGGGGGGATAAAACTTGTCGTATTGGGTTATGTAATAAAGTTTGTATAATTACGATTTTGTCAATTTGAAAGCTTCATTATGTATTTGATGATTATTTTTTTAGAGGTTGAAAAATTTTTGTGTGCAATAGGGGTGGGTTCGCTCGGTTGTGGGATATGGGGTGGTGCCCATCCGTCCCATCGAAATTGGGGCGTGACAGGCGTGGGGTTGTGGAAGTTGGTGGGGTTTGGTGGTTGGGGGTGGGTTGGGTGGTGGTACGGTGGTTGGTGAAATGCCAATTGTGAACTTGTTTTTTCCCTACTTTGATTAGGGAAGTCATTTTCCCATTTTTAATGAACTTATTTTTCTAAAGAAAATATTTTTCAAAATTTTTAATCAAACGAACATGAGAAAATTAGAAAACATTTTTCCTTCCTACCGAACACACATAACTTGCCATTTTCTCCCCCCAAACAATCTATGAAACACTACCAAATTGATCCATATGAATTTTTATTTGTACCAATAAATCTTTTTTGTGTGAATGTCATATTGATATCCTCTTTGAAAGTAATAAAAAGTTGTGCACGTGCTAGCTTCTTTCTCAGTATAATTCTCTAAAGAGAAAATACTTAAATTTGTCCTTGTATTATTTAAAATTAATTAATATTATCAATCACTATACTTTTAACCATTCATATTCTTATCATTAGGAAAATCATTTTGTAATTGCCCTGTCATTAACGGAGCTCCAACATAAAATTGGTGGCCTCTACTTATCCAAATTCTTTGAGAAAAATATTTAAATTTACTGCTCAACTTTTGATATTGGTTTAAAATGACCTTTAAATTTATACTTTGTTAAGAATAAAGAGCAAAAGTAATTTTTTTTTCTTCTAATGACCGGGTAATATTAAACTAAAAGTTTAACATAAAGCAAATTTGTTAAATTCCACATAATAGCATGGAAAAATTTACTTTTTTTCTTCCTTTATTGGAGTCTACTTTAGTCATTAAAGAAAAACATTTGTAAGGGTTGTCCCCTAATGGACTTGCTAGTTAATATTTGCCCTTTTCCCTAATATCTTGTAAACATAAGTTTCTTTTATATTATAGGCAAGTCAAATGATATTTTTTGCCCTTGTAATATGAGTGTGTCCTTTTTATGACCGCCCAAAGACATATTTCAATGTTCTTTTTCTTCTATAAGCATTGGTTTCATCTCTTTCTTTCCGAGTTCATCTTTGCTATGTTGGAGGTGAAAGTTGTTTCTGCTCTTCCATTTTTTTCTATATTTGATTTAGGTAGATCCGTTTTGTTCATAATGTGTTATAGTTGTCGATCCAGAATGATATATGAGAGATTCGCTAGGATAACTGGTTGAATACAACAGAAAGTTATGTTTTTTGTTAAGACTAACATGCCACAATTCTGGAAAAAAGTATACCTTTTCTCTTATGTGTTTGCAGCTTTGATTTTATCGCTCATTTGTGTGTTTAATTGCTTTGGTATATTAATTAAGGTATCATAGTAGTAATGTAGGTTCATATGTTTACGAAAGTGACAACATGTGCTTTGTCACAAGATATTATATTTTGGCGATCTAACATTATTTATGAGCAATCCAACATAATAACTAGGTTGAATGTAATGTTGAATTATTTCGGCTAGTCATGACTTGCATTCCACTATTCTGAAAATACATTTTTATCCTTGTGTGTTTGTAGTTATAATTTTACAAAAGCTCCAAGTATATTGTTTAATGTATGACACTCATACGGTCGGTAAATTTATTTGAAAATTTGATAGTTGATGCATTTTTTGCTCAATGTATCATGTTTTAGCCGTCCGACATGATTTGTGAGCAATTTGATCTATCTTTATTATTCGTTTCTCGTTTTAAACAGTGTAGATGTAGGTTATGTTAATCCCCATTTGCATCCAGAAAAAAAGATGCACGAATTTGTTGTAATATAGCAAAATATGTCGATCTTGTATTACTTATGTGGAATTCAACTAGATTGTTAAGCGATGACAGCAGAAAGTTTTGACATGAAGATATTAGATTTTTTATTTTTTATTTATTTTTATAATCAAACAAAACTTGTGCACAAAAATAAAGACAAAAAAGACTTTGAGCCAAATCTGGTATTACTTGTGAGGAGTTCAACTAGATAAACAGAGTGAAAATAGAAAAAAGTTTTCACGTTATGGCAAAATTCGTGCACAATTTGATAATAGGGAGTCAGCAAACACTCTGAGTTAAGTCTTACCAATTTGGCATTAGTTGTGAGGAATTATACTAGATCGATAGGGTGAAGATAGTAGAAAGTTTTGACAATTCTGCAGAATTCGTAAATAATTGAAGAACACAAGTACAGAGTTGCTTAAGCTAAGTTTTATCGATTCGCTAGAATTTTGGACTAATTTAACAAAATTGGTAGCATGAATATATAGTGACTTTTGATGCTGTTAATTGTAAATATAACTAATCATGCGTATATTAGATCATCTTCAAATTCAGCTATAAGAAAATTCAACAAAGATAGTAAATTAGACACAAATTCATCTTAAATAACACTTTATCAAATTTGAATGTTAAAATTCAAAGTTCTTCAATCTACAGTTTTTGAAACTTGAAGTTGAGTTCGCAGTTCGTTTATGTAGATCCCATAGCATTTTTTTTGTGTGTGTGTAATAAAAGTGCGACCATAATAAAGCAATGTTTTTTAAGATTGAAGGGCATTTTGGTTCAAATATTATTTTATTAAACTTAAAATGGTTTTTCTCGAACAAATTCCCAAAATGAGAATAAAAGTAAAAACAGTCTTGCAAATCATCTTAAAGAAAAGGTACTAAAGGTACTTTAACTCAAATTATAAGTCATCTAGTGTTATGCCATACACATCACCTTGTGACGCTTTTTGTCACCTCAACTTTTACGTTGTTGCCTATTATGACTTATGGTGACTCATAAAATCACTGCCAAGCTCTTAAGACATTGATTCTCTGTCTCCTTCTCCGTCTTGTTTTGAGCCTTTTATTTCACCGGGCAAATAAATTTAGATCTTACACGACATGTTATAGTGTTAGTGGCTCGTAATAGAAAAAATAGGCCCATTCTTTGAACCATTATTTAATCTTTGGTCAGTATTTTAAAACTAATTAAACTTTCGTCTCTTTTTAATGCTGAAACATTAATTGGATGATTATGCCTGACTAAAATACGAAAATCTTTAAAACTTCGATGCAACTTGATATACAAGGATTCAAGAAAATATTGCTCAAGTTAAACTCGCACGGTTCGATCAAATTGTTGACACCTAATTTTGCCCTCCAATAAGTTTATTTAATTATTCAGAGTTCTTGAGTCACAAACGGAGTGGAATATACATTACGAGTCAAAAATGATTTTACAAAATTACTTCGCTGACATGCATTTTATTTGGCAAAACATCATCAAGTATACTATTGTATATCATCTTGTATATCTTGTATATTTTAAGGATTTAAAACATATTTATCAAGATCTTAATTCAAAAATTGTCAAAAACAATTATTTAATTTGTTTGAACTATTAAATTCAATTGATAAATATCTTACTCCGTTAAGTCAAGAAATTTGATTAATTGAATAAATAATTCAATTATGTCTCAAGTTTACAATTTGTTTAACTTCAATTGCAATTCCTTTTAAAATGGTTAAAATTAAAATTAACAAATCAATTTATGTGATAACCGTGGTTAAGTTTAAATTGTTGGTTAAAATGATTAATTAGCTACTGTGTTTTCAATTCATGGTCAATTTTGAAATAAGCATTTTTGGTTATATTGTTAATTTGGCTACAAGTGAATTGATTTGATTTAAACTATGATTTTTAGCTAATAGCCACATTTGGCCATTCATTGTGTGTGTATATATTTATATATATATACACACACACACATGCAAAATCGAGCCAAGACCCCTCTTCTTTTAAAAAACGGTTGAGCCCAATCCATCAAATGGACCGACCCTGTCCAATCCCTCATATTCTACACGATATACCAAACGAACCCTTGTGCCAATTGATTTGGTAGAAACCAAGGTTTCTACAAAGAAAATTCTAGTGCCGCCATGTGTCTCCCATCTCTCTCTTCGTCACCTTTGCCATTTTTGGTAACAAGTCAGGCGTACGATACCTTTTTCTAGACCTGGAATGGTTGATTGAGGCAAACATTTACAACAACCAAACGAGGTAAAACCCCTCATTTTCTTTGATTTTCTGCAAATCTACGGTCAAACGACTACAAATCCCTTAACTCATTACTATTTCCAAAAAAAAAAAAAAAAAAAAAAAAAAAAACAAACGATTGTTATTGGTTGTTGCTGATGTACATGATTTCAAGAGAATCCTTTTGAAAATTCTCAAAGTCCCACATCGATTCTTAACAAAGTATTTGGGATTTTGGGGTTCTATATAAAGAACCCCCACCCTTCAACACAACACACACCTTACAAGTCTCAAAAATTTAAAATTACAAATGTGTTTTTTCGAATAGAGCAAATGATCTCCAATTTAATTAGGATTTTAGATTTAGCTGAAACCTTTAGCTAATTGGGATTTTTAGTCTAAATTTTGGTTTTCTTTTGTTGGCTAAGCATCGAGTGGTGAGTGGTGGAGGAATTAGGGCTTCCAAATCCATTTTCGACAAATGCTGCACAAAGAAGATGTAAACTTCTTTCCCTTTGTTTATTTTAGTATTTTATGTTTATGTGTTTGCTTGGTAATATATGTTCTTAGTTTAGCTTAGTTTTGCGTAGTTTAGTTTAATTAGCTTAGGATTAACATTAAATGCTTTGATAGTTTAGATTAGTAGTTATCTGTGTTAATTTGGTTTAGTAGCATGCTTATAGATTCTGTTTGGTTTAATTAATGTCTAATCATGTGTGTATCTGATATATGTTAGTCCATTAGCATGTGTAGTGTAGTTTGAACACTGTTTAATGGCATATTGTTAGGTTACTGTAATCATTAGTAGGTGTTATATGCTTGGAGTGTTTCATGTCTAATTAGTTTAGTTTAGTTAGTAATTATTGGCATGCCTACTTTGTTCAGATTGGTCTAGTTTGGATTAAATGTTGCTTAACCAAATATGTGCTATATTAACCCTCAGCATGTTTGTAGCTTAGCTTAATCCCTGTTTAGTGTGCATCTAGTCCTATTATTAGTATGTTGTATTTCCTTGATGTGGTCTAGTCTATGGTTAACATGTATTTGCCTAATGTGATCACAAGCATGTTAAATGTAATTCAAATTCCTGCTTGATTAGGTGTTTGTTCAAATGAGTTTTATAACATCAGTAAGTCTATAAGTGTTTTGTTATGTCTTATTGGGTTCAACTACTGGTTGATAAGTTACTTAGCACATGTATGTTTGTATAACTTGATCATGTATGCATTGGATTGGTCTAAGATGGCTTTAGTATGATAAATGTCATGCTTGTTTGGTTTGATCCGGTGCAATTTAGTTAGTGTATGATTAGTCTGCAAAAACCTATTTGGCTCAGTCTCTTAATATGTGAAATCTCAAGTCCTACCTTGTTTCATAAAATATTGTGTTAGTCTTGGTCCATAGTCTGTGTTAGCATGATGAATATCAACTCAAAAGTATCTGATATGAAATCTAAGTATAGATAACTATTTTCTAGAGCATGTTAAACACTTGTATGACATGAAATGGCTTAAGTTAGGCTATGGAAGGTGTTTGCACCTCATCTATCCCAATTGAACTGTAAAAACCTCATTTGAACATGTGCGTTCTTTGTTCAAATGTGTGTAGATGGTTTAAGGTTTGTTGTTACACCTCAGAAAATTCCCCGTTGATGTACAGTGAATAGACTAACGAAGGACACGAAGTATACGATGTTGCAATAAGTAAGAAATGACATTTGATTACCCTAAGTAAGATTTCCAAGACATTCGATGTTAGACGAGAAAGTTTGCCAAGAGAAGGCAACGCATACGTTGAGTATCGGAAGAGATTTACGAGTAACAAGTCAATGATGCTTTGTAGAAGAGCTATAACGTCCCTTAGATTGTTAATGAGGTGATAAACAAGTGTTAATAAGGTTCCATAAGGATTGGAGATCAAACGAAGTGACGAGAACAAGATCAGTGAACTGATGGGTTATACGGCCAATTATACGGACCGTATAATGTTATATGGACCGTAGAATGGTCCGCAGAATCGTCACAGCGAAGGTCTCTCACTGATCACTTATACGGACCGTATAAAATTATACAGACCGTATAATATGCCGTATAATGGCTACAGAGACGAGGTGTTGAAGGGTCGATTTCACGGTCACTTATACGGACCATATAAGTGTTCGTATATTTTTCCGACGGATCAGATTTTTAAGTTATTAAAAAGGGGACCAAGTTCATTATTTCATTTCCATTTTTCACTCCTCTCTCTCACAGATCTTCTCCCATAAAAATTCAAGAGATATTAGTGATCAACTACATCAAACTAAGTGAATCAAGTGTAAGAAACCCATTAGAGTTCATCAAGACAAGAAATCCAAGTGAAGGTAAAACTAGGGTTTTGCTCAATTGAGTGTTTGCACCCAAGAGTTCATTCCTACACTATCTAAGGTAAGTTTTATGGTATTTCCATGTTGTTTAAGGTATTTGAAAGTTGAAACACTTGGATTATAGAAGGAAATAGAAAATGGGTCATGAATGTGGAACAATGTCACTTTTGAGTAAATGTTTGGATTGAGCCATGATTCTTGATACGTTATGATTGTAATCATTTAATAAACGATGATAAGAACACGGGATAGATATTGTATATGAATGAACGTAATTGTGTGTCATGACTATGAATATGGATGATTGGAAGTGAATTGAGAAGTAAGGATAATGTAGGTGAATAAAGGCTATTGTTATGATGTTGTGAATGTTATTATTTATGTTTGGGAGTTGATATATAGTATGGAGGAAGTCGTATAAATAAAGGAGATCTTTGTCCAATTTTCTCTAGCTTTAGTCATGTATGCTAAGCCATCGATTTTCTAATGTTAGTATAACTCTAATGAAGGTAGAAACGTGAGCATTGAAAGAAAACGTGCAATTGATAGAATAGTCGAACGAAGAGGTATGTAAGGCTAACCCTTCTTTCATAAGGCATGGTTCTTTGGCCAAATATCTATTCTCTTATGAGCCTATGATATTCTCCAATGATTCTATCTCTAAAAAGCTACTAAGCTCATGATCCTCGATATATTACGATCGTGTTAAAATTCCTTATACGACGAGTAATCCTCTAAGGATAAATGTAATGAACGACGATATTAATGATGCTAAAGATGCTTATGAGCTTATATGTATATGTGCCTATGTATGGCTATTATGAAACCCCCGACTTATATGGTAGGGTAGAATAATTATATATATATATATAATGTGTATATATATAATGCGCGCGCACCCTTTGCGGTTGGGTACGGATAACCACGAGCCTTGGTAGGGCCAGGTATGTATGACACTGAGCCTTGGTAGGGCCAGGTATGTAAAACACCGAACCTTCGCGGTCGGGTATGCTATGTAAATGCGATGTATATGATATGATGATGAATATGAATATGTAAATGAATACAAGTATGAATGGGAATACGACTACGAATACGAATATGGATATGGAATGTAAATGAGTACGGATACGAATACGGATACGGATATGGATGTATGTACACGGATACGCATTAGAAATAGAAAGTCCCCATGAGAAGGCAAGTAAGTGTTACGACGATGATACTATTATCTCCCATCCTATGCTATTTCATATGTTGTCTATTATGCTTTCTTATTGATGTTGATCATGATTTACATACTCAGTACATTCTTTGTGCGCGTCTTTTGTTTGTGGGATTTGCGTCATGCCGTAGGTGGCCGGGGAGACGGACTTGATCCATAGCTTCATTACTCGGGGACTACATAGCGGAGCTCCGTTTCATTCGGAGCTCTGACTTTTGGTATTGATTTTTTTGTGTACATATTTATGGGCACGGCGGGGTCCTGTCCCGCCTATATGATATGATATACTCTTCTTAGAGGCTCGTAGACGTGTATATGGTTAGAAGTGTTTGGCTTTGTCGGCCTATATTTTGGGATATTATTTTGTTAGCCTTGTCGGCTTATGTACATTGATATGGGCATAGTTGCTAATGATGATATAAATGAATTGTCGCCCAATGGAATTAGTATGATGATGAATGAAAAGTATGATGTAGCTATGTGGCTCATCTAGATGTAATGTGAAAGTATGTTAAGAGGTGCCCGGGTGGGTTAGCACCAGGTGCCCGTGGCGGCCCTCCGGTTGGGTCGTGACATTTGTTCTGTTTGAAATACTGGCAATATTGATATTCTTTTGAATTGAATAATTGACTTTGATTCATCATAGTAGTTAAATGTTTGTAAAATGCACATCATGTCTGAGTCAAACAGTACTTAGTCCTTATGTATATGCTATATTGCGTGTATGGATGAGTTTAAATTTACTTTGTAAGTGATCACTACGTGGAATAGATGACATGTTTTTCCCCATAAGCTAATTCAAACATGAAGTAATGTGGTCAGCCTGTCATAATTTGTCCAAGAGTTCAGTGCTTTTCTTATACTGTGTGGATAGTACATGAAATATATATATTATGCCTTTCTCTCTTTATGAAATTGTTTGATGGTAGCAAGAGATGAATGAAACTGTAACTAAGTAAGTCCAAAGGCACAAACCTTGTTTCAAATGACCATCTCTAATAATTAAAAATGACTGCATTTCTGCCTGGATATTATGGTGTTTGTTTGGCTGGTCAAAAAAAATATAGAAATGCTGGTTTCTTATGACAAAGATTTTAGTTAAAATGGTTCATGACTAATATTGATTTGTTTGTCCGAGTGGAAGTTCCTATTTTAAGAGTTAAAAGTCTAGCAGTCAAGTGGTTCATTTAAGGATGAATTATGACACTGTTTATGATTACTTTAAATATAAATGGAACTTATGAGGTTGTCACTTAATTTGTGAGAAGGTAAGAAGTGACTATCCTAGGGCCAGGGAGGGTTTAGGAAAGGCTTTGAATTTCACTCACCCTTTTGCTTACCTTGAATTGCTAGGGTTCGTTCTTATTGAATTGCAAATCATGGATCCTCTACGGTCCTAGTAAGTATAAAAGGGGAAAACCATGTGTGTTTACATTCTAAAATGGAACTTGGAAATCTGAATGCAAGGCAGTAAATAAATTTGTGCAGTTTACCTCTTCTCCTCAATATGCTGAAGTTTTCTGTACTAATATGTGTATTTTCTCTCTTCTTGTTGGTTCTGTGTTGTCACGACCCAAACCAGAGGGCCGCAACGGGTACCCGAACCTTATTTTCCGGGCACCACCATAACATACATCCATAGTCATCCTAAAATACATAAGTGGGCCAGAGGGCCGTCATGAGACAGTCTAAATAGAACATAAGGAATACTCGACAAGAAATGACCCTAACATGATATACATAAGATATACAGGCTTATAAGGCTAACATGTACATCCGTATGTCAAATTATAGGCCGACATGGACTTACAAAACATCTATATACATGACATCTATCTACAGGCCTCTAAAGAGTACATAAATGTCATAGGGTCTGGATAGGGCCTCGCCATACCCAAAACCTGTATACATAAGTAGACTGACTCACAAAAGCAACTCCAAGCGAAACGGATGTAGTAACAACACCTTTCGTTAAGCCCGGTCTCCAATTCATCGGAATATCGATTAACCTGTTTATCGGGACTTACTTGCATGAAACACGGCGTCCCCCGAGCAAAGGGATGTCGGTACCAATAACACCGAGATATATGCGTATAACAACATAAGGAAAGACATCAATGTAATAGAAGAATAAAAAACTCAACCTTGGCTCTATATTACCACTGAGGGCCATGATATGCATGAATACAGTATATACGTGCATATAGCGCCATCATCATATAATATATATACGCGCATATAACGCCGTCAAGCCTTTATATCCACCTGATAAGGGGTGCGTATATAACACCATCGTACATACATATAGGCGTATATAACATTATCGACCTCTGTGGGCATCAATATTATAATATATGTATATATGTGCATGTAAAAGAGCCATAAAGAGATAGCATGAACTTAGCGGAGTGACATAAGGTCGTTGTACCTCCGATTAACATTATGAAACTAACATCATCAACATAACTTGCATTTAAGGATCAATGAGCAATACAACAAGAATCAGTACTATTATATAGAGGGCAAGAATATAAGCTTCTAGCATTTCTAGGAATGGAGCCGTTATGAATATCGTTCGTTTACGTTTCATTTCGTCAGGAATCATGCCAAAGAATAAGAGAGAGTGCCTTAACATACCTTGTAATCTCCTTTTCAATCAACCACCAAGCGTAACACAATCTTCTTACGTCTAAAATAAGTAAAACGATATTGTCATCATTATAAATGTTGTAACCATCAACGTTACACCTTGGAAAAATTTTCGTTGATACACAGCGAATAGACTAACGAAGAGCACAAAGTATATGGTATTTTGATAAGTAAGGAATGTCATTTGATGACCCTAGTTAAGATTTCAAGGTATTCGAAGTAAGGGGAGAAAGTTTGCCAAGAGAAGACAAGGCATGCAATGCGTATCGGAAAGGATTTACGAGTAACAAGTTAGGGACGACTTAATAATGTTTTGGAGAAGAGTTATAACATCTCTTAAATTGTTAATGAGGTAATAAAAAAGTGTTAAGAAGGTTCCATAAGGATTGGAGATCGAACGAAGTGTCGAGAACAAGATCGTGGATTCGATGGGTTATACGGTCGATTATACGGTCCAGAGTATAATGGACGCGGTGACCATCAATGGAAGGTCCCCATCGGTGGGATTATACGGTCACTTATACGGACCGTATAAATTTATACGGACCGTATAATGGACCGTATAATGGTCATAGAGAAGAGACATTGAAGGGTCTATTTCACGGTCACTTATACGGACCGTATAAGTTTATACGGACCGTATTAGTGTCCGTATATTTCCCGACAGATCAGATTTTTGAGTTATTAAAAAGGGGACCAAGTTCATTATTTCATTTCCATTTTCACTCCTTCTCTCTAGAACTCTCTAGAACACTTCTCCCACAAAAATTCAAGAGATATTAGTGATCAACTACATCAAACTAAGTGAATCAAGTATAAGAAACCCATTAAAGTTCATCCAAGATAAGAAATCCAAGTGAAGGTAAAACTAGGGTTTTGCTCAAGTGAAGTGTTTGCACCCAAGGTTCATTCCTACACCATCTAAGGTAAGGTTTATGGTATTTCCATGTCGTTTAAGGTATTTGGAAGTTGAAACACTTGGATTATATAAGGAAATAGGAAATGGGTCATGAATGTGGGAATAGTGTAACTTTTGAGTAAATGTTTGGGTTGAGTCACGATTCTTGATACATTATGATTATAATCATGTTATAAATGATATTGAGAACATGAAATAGACATTGTATATGAATGAACGTAATCGTGTGATATGACCATGAATGTGGGTGATTGGAAGTAAATTGAAAAGTAAGGACAATGTAGGTAAATAAAGGCTATGGTTATGATGTTGTGAAGGTTATTATTGATGTTTGGAAGTTGATATATGAGATAGAGAAAGTTGTATAAATAAAGGAGACGTTGTCCAATTTTCTCTAGCTTTAGTCAAGTATGCTAAGCTATCGATATCTAATGATAGTATAACTCTAATGAAGGTAGAAACGTGAGCATTGAAGAAGAGCGTGCAAGTTGTCATGACCCAACCCCGTAGGCCGTGACTAGTGCCCGAGCTGGACACTCGTATACACCTGTTAACTATAATCGGTCCCATAACTAGCATAATAAAGAACTTATATATAAAAAGGCAAGACGTCGTCCCAAAGCTGTCGCATATATATACATATCACAAACAACTCCGTCTCCTCTAGCCGCACAACTCTCGACGGATAACATCGTATATAGCCGGCAAGGCTATCATAATATAGGGAACGTCCCGCCCATACACGAGCCGACAAGGCTACCATAACACATAACTTCCAAAATATATATATATATCTATGCAAGCCAACAAGGCTGCCACTACTCACAACATCCCAAAACATATATACGCAAGCCGACAAGGTCGCCACTCCCGAACGGGAACGCCCCAAAACATAAGTCATACGAACGTAGGCGAACAAGTAACTATATACAACCCACACATATGTCCTACGGACCTCTAAGAGTAACAACAAGATCATATGACGGGATAGGGCCCCGCCGTATCCCCGGATAAACACATATATACAAAAAAGAGGACTGTACCAAAAATATGGCTCGAAACAAGGGAGCACTCCAAGATAGAAGAATAGATATCTAGGCTAGCCCGGATCACCAAAAGCGAGCATCCGTACACTGCCGGCATGAAACGCAGCCCCCGAAGAAAGGAGGTCGATCGAAATATGCGAGCATATAAAGCATGAAATACAAAGAACAGATTATGGCCGAAATAAAATGCTAGTAAAACGATACTGATAACGAGAATACCAAAATGCTTGCTTTTGAAACACATATCATGCATGTCAATATCATATATCATATCGGCCCATTATAGGACTCGGTGAACATGGTCGCCTCCCGTCTTTGGTGCCATAACACAAGACTACTCCGAGAACACGGCATGACTCCGTATCACGGCATAACTCCTATCGCGGCGTAAAGATAGCTCCGTATCACGAAAGCATAGCACCATAACACGACGCAACACCATAACACGGATAACACGGCGATAACACCATAACACAACATAACACCATAATATATATATACGGGGTACCTCAGTGAGGGATGTTATATCCGTATTTTGTACGTTGGGACAATCCGAGTTAACCTTGATAAGTTAAGGACAAGACTATTAGGAAGGCGGAATGGAGACTTTTAACCACGGTTTCGTTTTAAGACATAAGTTACTTGCGATTTGGTTGGTATAGAATATTAAGGAAATTTGGGGCCAAAAGTGCATTATGGAAATTAAAATTCATGAAATTAAAAGGCCAAGTGGCCGTCCACCTTGGTGTGGGCCATAGGCCACATGGATACATAATATAAGTGTGTATTAGATGACATTTGACCATATTCATCATCTTTCTCACCTTAGAAATTTCAAGAAAGTTGGAGAAAAATAACAAGGCCATTCGGCCATAGCTTACCCGAACAAGGTCAAGGAAAAATTGATCAAAAATTATTTTTCTCAAGCATTTCAACTCCTTAGAAGGTGAATAACAACATGGAGGGGTTGTTGGAGTAGCAAGAACAAGAATTGGTTCAAGATCAAACTCTAGCTAAGTTGAAGAACTAAGTGAAGAAAGTAAGGTTTAATCTTCATTTTTATATGTTATGTATGGTTTGTGTATGTTGTGAAGTGTGGAAATGAATGAAATTCATGAAAGTGTGGAGTTGATGTTGTGGCCGTATGTATTGTGTTGGAGCCGTGTATATGTAGTGTGTGTTGTGTAGGAGTGACGAATAAATTGTATTTAGCATGTTTGGTTGTTGTAATGTGTTGAAATGAATGAAAATCATGAAGTTGGCATGTTGGGGTGGTGGCCGAATACCCCCTCCCTTGTGTAGCAAAGAATGAATTAATTTTATTTAGCGTTTTGGTTGTTGTCGTCGTGTGGATTCGATGTTGATAAGGGAAGTTTAATGATTCAAAATGAAGTTGAAAGTGTCGTGGCCTGTTTTAGTGGCCAATGTGATCCTTATGTAGTTTTTGTACTTATGAAAATAATATTGTTAATGTGTGGATTGATGGTGTAATTCATGAATTCGGAAGTGAGGAATGTGTTGGTGATGTTGTTCTCGGGTTTGGGAATGATTTCGGGTAAGTTGGTACATTGGTTGGGTTGCTTGAAATGTCGTGTGAATTGTTAAAAGTGTTCTTGAATATTTTTTGAATGGTTTCGGATTAGTAATTGAACGTGTGAGCATTGATGTTAGCTTGATTATATGTGATTGAATTGAATATAATGGAGTGTTGTTGAATTATGTAGAGAAGAGCTACTAACGTTAGAATGCGTTTTGAATCGATTATTGATGATGCTAGTTTGGTTGTTGGTATTGTTGTTGATGAATTTGGCCGAGTTGAATTCTCGGGGTTGTTGCATTTACAGGGGAAATCTTTGCCCAAATTTCTGTAGAATTAAGTGCTAGTTTGGAATTGAATGTCTAGATGCCTTTAGTTAATGTTGGTATTTAATGACGTATTGTAGATCTTGGGAAGTCCGCGACGTAAGTTTGGGTTAGCTTCGAGAGCAGACGAGGTATGTAAAGCTTACCCTTTCTTTCGTCTTGGCATGTCTTAGTTGTAAGTAAACTATGACACGAGTCTCGGGGTAACTCCATTCTTAAGATCCGAGCCCGTATACGGTTCTTATTCACTTCTGATGTTAATGTTCTTAATATGGTCAAATTATGGTTCTTAAGTCTTTTGTATGGTTGGATTTCAAATGTTGCATAAAGAATGTTTTTTTTAAAGGTCTAACTACGAACAACCATAACTTTCATAGACGGGCTCGGATCGCTTCGAAACGTCCGTAGAAGATTCTATAACGAGCAATATCTTTAACTTTTATAGATGGACTCGGATCGGTTTGATACTCGTCCGTGGGCCCCGAGACTTTCCTTTGTGTAATGCTAACGACCTTTGAAGGGGTTAGTGCGACTACCGTCTTAACCCTCGAGCGTCGACTACTTACTCACTTACCGAGTCTGTAATGACGATTATGTTCTTGGTTTCCATAAGTTACTTCATATGGTTTTGATACGTACCTATGGTTTCTAAAGTCCTATTTGATATGTTCCCGAGTGACATTCGGGGGAAACTTGATTTGACTATTTTCATGGTTTTAAATGATAGTTCGTTTTGACTACTTTATGGAGTTTTGAAAATGTTTTAAATTGCATATAGTTCCTCACGACTCTGTTCGTGCATATGGTTATTACATCCTTCGCCGAGTCCCATGCCGGTTATGTTATCGTGCGCACTATGTTATATTCCGGAGTATGATGTGTCCGGTTCACCGAGCCCCTCGTTAGAGGGTCGGGTACCGTGTATATTCTGGTGTTATGATGTGCTATGGCGTTATGATGTGTTGTGTGATATGTCGGGTTACGGAGATTTGAAACCTTCTGGAGTATGCTGTGTTATGGCGCCAACGACGGGAGGGCGACCATATTCTAAGAGCCCCATGCATGATTTGTGTTTTAATGAGTAAGCATTTTGATATTCTGGATATTGCATTTACTTTCTGTACTTCTGGTTTTGATTATGATCCTGTTTACTGTTTTTCATGCTTTGCATACTCAGTACATATTCGTGCGACCCCGCTTTTCTTCGGGGGCTGCGTTTCATGCCGCGCGGTACGGATACTTGTTTGGACGATCACCGGCTTTAGGTTCATTCGGTTGTCTTGGAGCGCCCCCTTGTTCCGGAGCCTATGTTTGGTACCGACTCTTCCGATGCATATGTATATGTCTATTCATGGGTACGGCGGGCCTCCGTCCGTCATACGATTCGTTATTACTCTTCGTAGGTCCGTAGGACATATATGTGTGGGTATGGGTAGTCAACGTTCGGTCATGTGCGTGATTTGTGTTTGGACGTCCCCCCGTATTCTGATAGCCTTGCTGGCTTATATGTGATATCATTTGCTGGAAGTTGTGACAGCGTTATGTATATATGTATTTGTGACAGATTTGGGGCGACGTTTCACTTCTCTGTATGTATAAGATCTGATTATGCTAGCTATAGTCTGCCGTTTGATCTTTGTATATGTATAGGCGGGTTGTACGCCGATTATGGTTAATGGGTGTGTACGGGTGCCCAACTCGAGCACCAGTCGCGGCCTACGGGGTTGGGTCGTGACAAGGGACTCGGTGAAAGATGTAATAACAGTATGCACCAGCAGGGTAGTGAATAACCATATGCATATAAATCATCTTTTGAGACTCAATAGATAAGTAGACTAACCAACGCTCGAGTATCAAATAATAGTCATATTAAGGAAAGTCTCAGGAAATATAGATATGTATCAAATCAATACGAGACAGCCTTTTATGAAAGTTAAGGACATTACTTATTACGAATCCTTTAGGAATAGGAACCTTATATATCATTTACTATCCAATCATATAGAAGACTCGAGGCGTAGCTCGACCACTTTAAGAATTCTAGCATCAAGAGGTGAATAAGAATCATAAATCATGCTCGAAACTTACGAATAGAATTACCCCGAAGCTCATATCATATCTTACTTACGTCTAGGACATGCCAAAAGAAAGAAGGGATAGGCATTACATACCTTGTCACTTCTCAAGTTAACCATAACTTAGGTCTCGGGCTTCACCAATCTACAAATAATACCAAATATGCCAATAATTAAATTAAGACACTCTTTCAAATCAATCCTTAATTAATTAGGAATCTAACAATATTCGGGCAGCATCTTTCCTAACAATGTAGTAATCCTCGTGATTCCAACTTAGCCAAAATATCAATCGCAATACCAACAACACTATCAACAAATACATATCCAAATAGAATCAAATCCATTCTTAAATCACTTCCTAAACCGTCCAATACACCTTCGTATATCAACGCTTGTATACGCTTCTTTAGCTTGTATATACATAGTATAATGTCAACAAAAACAACAAGCAACTACAACTATAACCAATCCCCATAATATTCCACCACAAAGTAACTTATAACAATTATCAAATAATAGCCCACAATTACAATATCAACTCAATAAAACATGTCGTAGTCATAACGTCGTTTCCACCATTCTAATCCATCAAGAAAATAATTTCTCGCTATTAACTCCATATTTCTTATCCCACAATTTGCTATGACTCTTTACGAAATTAAATATATCTAGTAGAGAAAACTCGTACCTTTATGGGCAATAAGAATATTCTTCTCCCACCTTACTTCACTTCCAAGAAAAGCCCGGATTTAACAACGCGACAAAATAGAGCAACAAAGTCGAAATGGTGAACAAAACCCGTAACAAAATTAAATAACACCGTTGCTTTGTTTAGAAGGACAATCTGCTGCTATATTAGGAAAGAAAATACTACTACATTTTTATTTTGGAGTAAAAATTATTCTTTTGGAATGAAAGTTACGTTGCTGCCATGTTCAATATAGCACACGATATTGAGCTAAGTGAATAGGAGTCTCACATATAAGTACACGTTTTTCTTGGATCTGAAATGAAATGAAGAAGTACACGTTTTTTTTGGATCTGAAATGAAATGAAGACTCAATTCTTTTCATCATTCCTTAACCGTGGGACCCAACTACCTTTTCCATTTACTACTACATTGGAAAGTCATCCGAATACTTCCACTTGTACATCATGTCAATGAGTCATGTTTTCTTTTTCTTGGCATGGCCCCACGTGGCCACATTAGGATAGTCTTTATCCTTTTTGATCTGGTAGTAATATTAATTGTTACCCACTCACAATCCAACACTTGGCAATTTAACCGCATAATTAATTTCTTGATCTCAGTCCACTTAAACATGAACCATTTTTAACACACCTCATATACTTATTATCATAATCATGTGATATAATACTAATCCATAGCCTCACTTGCCGCACATAAAATGTTATTTTCAATCATCGTTGTCACACTTTTTCGTCTTAAATCATTTCGGGACTTAATTCCTTGTGTACACCGAGTTCTCAATTTTTTATCCTTGAATATGATCGAATTCTCTAGGGCTCGGGTAATTTGCTCATCCGGATGATTAAATTTTCTTAGTCCAAAAAAATACAGGTAGTATAGCTTGGACCGTGTTTCATCAAATAAATCTCAAACCTCGAAAAAAAAAAACTTATTTTCTTAGGTTTGTTTAACTTTCTAATATTTATAACATATCCGTACCATCACTACAACCACCATAAGCTTGGAGGATAACCCCGTTTCTCGTTACTAATATCATTTAACTCGCACGCTTTCCAACACATGAAAATACGGAATGTAACACAAGTGATAGAATAGTTGAACGGAAAGGTATGTAAGGCTAACCCTTCTTTCATAAGGCATGGTTCTTTGGCCAAATATCTATTCTTCTATGGGCCTACGATATTCTCCAATGATCCTATCTTTAAAAGCTACTAAGCTTATGATCCTCGATATGATACGATTGTACTAAGTTTCTTATATGACGAGTAATCCTTTAAGCATGGATGTAATGAACGACGCTAGTAATGATGCTAGAGATGCTTATGAGCTTATGTGTATATGTGCCCATGTGTGGCTACTACGAAACCCCGAGCTTATAAGGCCGGGTAGAATGTATAGATATGTATATATATAATGCGCACGCACCACCGTTGGGTATGATAACCCGAGCCTTGGTGGGCTGTATGTATGACACCGAGCTTGGTAGGGGCGGGTATGTGAAACATCGAACCTTTCGTGGTCGGGTATGCTATATCAATGCTATGTATATGACATCAATATGAGTACGAATATGCTAAGTATATGTAAATGCTATGTAAAGGCTATGTATATGCAATGTAAATGATATGAATGGAAATATGAATACGGTTGCGAAAATGAATACGAAAGGTAAATGAGTATGGATGCGTATACGGATATGGATATGGATGTATGTACACGGATATATAATAGAAATGGAATGTCCCTATGAAAAGCAAGTAAGTGCTATGCCGATGATACTGTTATCTCCCATCCTATGCTATTTCATATGTTGTCTATTATGCTTTCATACGATGTTGATCATGCTTTACATACTCGGACATTCTTCGTACCGACGTTCTTTATTTTCGCGGACGCCGCGTCATGCCCGCAGTGGCCGGAGGATGGTACTTGGTCCATAGCTTCATTATTCGGGGTCACGTAGCGGGGCTCTATTTCATTCGGAGGCTGCTGTTTTTAGTATAGATTTTTTTGTGTACATATTTATCGGGCACCACGGTCCCCGTCCGCTTATATGATATGACGTATTCTTCTTAGAGGCTCGTAGACATGTGTATATGGTTAGATGTGTTTGGCCTTGTCGGCCTATATTTCGGATATTATTTTGTTTGCCTCGTCGACTTATGCACATTTATATGGGCATAGTTGCTATTGATGATATAAATGAATTGTCACCCAATGGGATTAGTATGATGATGAATCAAAAGTATGATTTAGCTATGTGGCTCACCTAGATTTAGCTATGTGGCTCACCTAGATATAATGTGAAAGTATGTTAAGAGGTGCTCGAGTGCCCGTTGCGGCCCTCCGATTGGGTCGTGACAAATGTGGTATCGCAGCAGCTTTTGTCTTAGGGCGTGTCTACGAGCCGTGTCGTAGAAGTCTTGGTTATGGGTGTGTCGCGCGCCACACTTATAAACAAGAGGTCGCGGGCATTTTAGAATGAACGACCTTCTTTCTTTATGAGAATCGTGCGACAGAGCTATGATATAAGAACTTCTTGTTCCTTAACCGTGTGTTATGTATTTCGAAATGCTGTAGAGAGACTACAGCACCCAAAAGGGCAAGACGGTGGCGAAGAAGCGGTCAAGGAGTACGCCACCGGTAGTAGAGGGAAAGTGAGTCCCGAGCGCGGCTCATCCCGGTCCTCCCGTTCCACCTATTTTAGAGAGCGTGCGAGAAGCCTCGGCCAGCCTCCAAAGCACCTTCGGCTCCTCCACCGGATGCGAGGGCCAAGACGTAAAAAGAGGCCATTCATTTGCTTACTCAATCGGTTCTTTGCTCGTACTCGGCCGGCAAAGTACGTGGCAAGGTGATGGGGGTCGTTAGTGCAAGTGGTCCGTGATTTCATTAGTTTGAACCCTCCGAAATTCTTTGGATCAAAGTCGGACGAGGACCTAGAATTTCATTGATGGTATGTTGAGGACACTTCGGTTGATACATGCTTCGGACACCGAATTGGTGGAGTTGGCATCCTATAGATTGAGGGATGTTGCGATTCATTGGTATACGGTTTGGATGGCTTCACGGGGAGCCAATGCGCCTCCCCCAGTATGGCAAGAATTTGTAGATGCATTTCTCCCACATTATTTGCCCCGTAAGTTCGGCGAGCTAAAGCCGATAAGTTCTTAAATTTGAGACAAGGAAGCATGAGTGCTCTAGAGTATAGTCTCCGCGTCAATTCTTTGGCTAGGTATGCTTCGGCCATGGTAGCGAATATGGGTGACCAAGTGCACCGATTTGTGAAAGGCCTAGGGCCACATTTGATGGATAGATGCTTGATCGCGTCCCTTCAGGACAATATGGACATTTCACACATCCAAGCCCATGCTCAGAATTTAGAAGAAATCCTACAACAACAAAGAAGTGAGCATGAGCATGATAGATGGCATAACAAGAGGGCTAGATCTTCGGGTTCTATGAGTGAGTATAGAGGCGGGCACGACAACGTAGCTTTCTAGGAATTCGTGCCATTCTATGACTAGTGCGCTCCACGGTTTTCGTGCCGTAGATTTGATAGATCTACTCATCCCGGCCGAGTCGAGCTTTTCGGGATCTCGGTTTAAAGGGGTGATTCGGTCGAGCGAGGCCACCCTTACCATGATGTTCCTGTGTGGGAAGTTACATTGGGGCCGGCGCATTGGGTTCGAGGTTTGCTATTCATATGATCCACCTGTGCCATACGCGCGTGATTTCACCTCGCCTGGTGGTAGGAGGACCTTCGTGGTTGGTAGCTAGATCTTCATCATCTATACGCCCTATGGGGCAAAGTTCACATGCGCCGCTGGGCCATGGTAGAGGCAGAGGGAGAGTCCTCGGTTCTAGCGGTCCTCAAAGACCATATTTATGCTTTGGCCGGATGCCAAGATCTTCGAGTCTTCTCCGATGTTGTCACACGTATATTATCGGTATTTTCTCATGATGTATATGCTTTGATAGATCCGGCTCCACATTGTCATATGTTACTCCGTATATTGCGGGTTGGTTTAGAGTCAAACCGAGTCGATCAAACCTTTTGAGGTGTCCACCCGTCGTTGGTGAATCGGTAATCGCTAGCCGAATATATAGAAATTCGTGTAATTGTGATTTGTGATCGTCGTACTATGATTGACTTACATGAGTTAAAGATATGGATTTTGATGTTATTATGGGCATGGATTGGTTGGCTTCTTGCTATGCCAATGTTGATTGTAGAATGAAAATGGTTCGTTTCCAATTTCGTGAGAACCAGTTTTAGAATGGAAAGGAAATACGGCATCACCAAAGGTAGGTTTATTTCCTATCTAAAGGCAAGGAAAATGATCACAAAAGGTTGCATTTATCATCTAGTCGGGTTCAAGATGTAGAAGCTGAACCGCTTAACTCTTCGCCCGCCCCGTAGTGAACGAGTTTTCGGATGTGTTCCCGAAAGAGCTTCCAGGCCTCCCTCCCGAGCGGGAGATTGATTTTGCTATTGATGTGTTGCCAGACACTAAGCCTATATCTATTCCTCCTTATAGAATGGCTCCCGTAGAATTGAAAGAGTTGAAGGAGCAATTGAAAGACTTGCTTGAGAAAGGCTTTATTAGGCCTAGTTCATCCCCGTGGGGAGCACCCATATTGTTTGTCCGAAAGAAAGACGGCTCCTTGAGAATGTGCATTGATTATCGACAATTGAATAAGGTGACGATTAAGAATAAATATCCTCTTCCGAGGATTGATGACTTATTTGATCAATTACAAGGTGCCAAATGGTTTTCAAAGATAGATTTGAGATCCGGTATCATCAAGTGAGAGTTAGGGAGAAAGATATCCCTAAGACAGCCTTCAGAACAAGATATGGCCATTTTGAGTTCCGGTAATGTCATTTGGGCTAACTAATGCACCGACATTTATAGATTTGATGAATGATGTGTTTAGAACCTTCCGAGATTTATTTGTGATTGTATTCATCGACGACTTCTTGGTTTATTCTTGATCCGAGGCGAATACGGATCATTTGCGTACTATCCGTAGAGTTCTTCAAACTCGAGAGTTGTTTGCAAAATTTTCAAAGTGTGAGTTTTGGTTGAATTCAATGACATTTCTGGGGCACATTGTTTCAGCCGATGGTATTTGGGTAGATAGCCAAAAGATTGAGGCCATGAAGACTTGGCCAAGGCCCACAACTTCTACGGAGGTTCATAGCTTTTCGGGCTTTAAGTGTGTTATTACAGGAGATTTGTCGAAGGTTTCTCTTCTATTTCACACCACTAATAAGCCGACCTAGAAATCGCCTCAAGTTTCAATAGATGATGGTCGTGAACGTAGTTTCTAAAAGCTAAAAGATAGATTGACTTCGCACTCCGCTCCCGACACTTCCGAGGGATTGGAAGGTTATGTTGTTTATTGCGATGCTTCGGCATTGGGCTGCGTGTATTAATGCAACATGGTAAGGTGATTGTGTATGCTTCAAGGCAATTACGAAAACATGAGAAGAATTATCCAACCCATGATCTAGAATTGGCGGCGCAATGATTCATGCATTAAAGATGTGGAGACATTATTTATATGGTGTCCATGTGGATATTTACACAAATCAAGAGCCTTCAAAGATATCTTCAAGCAAAAAAGAGTTGAATTTGCAGCAACGACGATGGTTGGAATTGCTAAAAGATTATGATGTTGATATCCTATATCACCCCGGAAAGGCAAATGTTGTGGTTGATGCTCTTAGCCGTAGATCTATGGGAAGTTTGTGTGATGTACACCCAGAGAAGAGAGAAATGGCTCTTGAGCTCCAGCAATTAGCTAGCCTAGGAGTTCGAGTAGTGGACTCGGGTAGCGGGGGAACTACCATTCAGAATTCAAGAAGCCTCATCGCTAGTAGTGGAAGTGAAAGAGAGACAATACGAAGATCCCATGCTAACGCATTACGCAGATACACTCCCTCGAAGGAGAAGTCATCATTTGAGATTGCGGAGACGGAAGTTCTCCGATGTCGAGGTAGGTTATGTGTTCCGATGTGGCAAGGTTACGCCACCAAATATTGAGAGGAAGCTCATTGTTCCCATTATTCGTCCACCCTGAGCAATGAAAATGTATCATGATCTTAAAAATATATATTGGTTGAATGGGATGAAGAATATATAGCGGAATTTGTAGCTCAATGTCCCAATTGTCAACAAGTGAAAATCGAGCACCGAAAGCCGGGCGGATTGTTGCAAGCTATAGAAATCCCAACTTGGAAGTGGGAAGTAATTAACATGGACTTCATTACAGGCTTAACCCGTTCTCGACGTAAGTATTATTCCATATGGGTGATTGTGGATAGACTCACGAAATCACCATTTCTTACCAAATACGTAACGATATATGTGGTAGTAAGATTATGCAAAGCTTTATGTTAAAGAGATAGTGCGACTTCACGGTGTTCAAGTGTCTATTATCTCGTATAGAGGAACTCATTTTACAGCTAATTTCGGGAAGTCCTTCCAAGAGGGTTTGGGACTCATGTGAGCCTTAGCACGCATTTCATCCATAGCCCGATGGACAAGCTGAATGTACCATTCAAGACTCTTGAGGATATGTTACGGGCATGTATGTTGATTTGGAGGTAATTGGGATGATCACTTACCACTCATTGAGTTTTCTTACAATAATAGTTATCATTCTAGCATTAAAATGGCACCGTATGAGGCTTTATATGGGCGAAAGTGTAGATCCCCACCGGGGTGGTTTGAAGTAGGAGAGCTAGATTGATAGGGCCAGACTTGGTCCAATAAGCCATAGAGAAAGTTAAGCTCATACAAGATCGGTTATTAGCAGCCCAAAGTCGTCAAAAGTCCTATGCGGATAATCGTCGAAGGGACTTAGAGTTCCAAGTTAAAGATTGGGTATTCTTAAAAGTGTCGCCAATGAAGGGCGTAATGAGATTTGGCAAAAAGGGGAAGCTTAGTCCCCGGTACATTGGGCCTTATGAAATTGTGCGCAAAGTAGGCAAAGTGGCTTACGAATTAGATCTACCTCCTGATTTGGAGTCGACACCCGGCTTTTCCATATTTCGATGCTTCGTAAATGTGTTGGAGATCCTACTAGGATCGTGCCAGTGAATGATGTTCAAGTGACAAAAAAGTTGACCTATGAAGAGGTACCCATTGCCATATTAGATAGGCAAGTACGGAGGCTTAAAAACAAAGAAGTGGCCTCAGTTAAAGTTTTATGGAGAAACAATAACCAAGAAGAAATGAAATGGGAAGCGGAAGAAATTATGAAATCCAAGTACCCGCATTTATTTCAGCCCCCAGAAGAGGGCCAAGATGAGACATCAAGATCATAAGGTATGTATGTTTTCCTTTTTATGCATTTAGGTCGTGTGTGGCCAAATTCTATTGCTATTATGTTGTGGCCCTGTGAGGCATTGTTATTATGGGCTGTTGTGACAGGATGGTAGTGCCATATTATAGGGAAAACTCTGGCGAAATTTTTATAGAATCCCCGAGAACTTAACATTCGAGGACGAATGTTCTTAAGGGGGAAGAATGTTACACCTCGGAAAATTTCCCGTTGATGTACAATGTTGAATAGACTAACGAAGAGCACGAAGTATATGGTATTTCAATAAGTAAGGAATGACATTTGATGACCCTAAGTTAAGATTTCAAGGTACATCGAAGTTAGGGGAGAAAGTTTGCCAAGAGAAGACAAGGCATACGGTAAGTATCGGAAAGGATTTACGAGTAACAAGTTAATGATGATTTAATAATGTTTTGGAGAAGAGTTATAACGTCTCTTAGATTGTTAATGAGGTGATAAACAAGTGTTAAGAAGGTTCCATAAGAATTGGAGATCAAACGAAGTGGCGAGAATAAGATCGTTGACCGATGGGTTATACGATCGATTATACGGTCCGTATAATGTTATACGGTCCGTATAATGGTTAACCATCATAAAGAAGGTCCCTCACTCGGTGGGATTTTACGGTCACTTATTGGACCGTATAAATTTATACGGACCGTATAATGTGCCGTATAATGGTCACAGACGAGAGGCGTTGAAGGGTCGATTTCACGGTCACTTATACGGACCGTATAAGTTTATACGGACCGTATAAGTGTCCGTATATTTTCCCGACAGATCAGAATTTTGAGTTATTAAAAAGGGGACCAAGTTCATTATTTCATTTCCATTTTTCACTCCTTCTCTCTAGAACTCTCTAGAACACTTCTCCCATAAAAATTCAAGAGATATTAGTGATTATCTACATCAAATTAAGTGAATCAAGTGTAAGAAACCCATTAAAGTTCATCCAAGACAAGAAATCCAAGTGAAGGTGAAACTAGGGTTTTGCTCAAGTGAAGTGTTTGCACCCAAGGTTCATTCCTACACCATCTAAGGTAAGTTTTATGATATTTCCATGTTGTTTAAGGTATTTGAAAGTTGAAACACTTGGATTGTAAAAGGATATAGGAAATGGGTCATGAATGTGGGAATAGTGTCACTTTTGAGTAAATGTTTGGATTGAGTCATGATTCTTGATACATTATGATTACAATCATGTTATAAATGATATTGAGAACATGGAATAGACATTGTATACGAATGAACGTAATCGTGTGATATGACCATGAATATGGATGATTGGAAGTGAATTGAGAAGTAAGGATAATGTAGGTGAATAAAGGCTATTGTTATGATGTTGTGAATGTTATTATTGATGTTTGGGAGTTGATATATGATATGGAGAAAGTTGTATAAATAAAGGAGATGCTGTCCAATTTTCTCTAGCTTTAGTCAAGTATGCTAAGCTATCGATTTTCTAATGTTAGTATGTACTCTAATGAAGGTAGAAACGTGAGCATTGAAGAAGAACGTGCAAGTGATAGAATAGTTGAACGGAAAGGTATGTAAGGCTAACCCTTCTTTCATAAGGCATGGTTCTTTGGCCAAATATCTATTCTTCTATGAGCCTATGATATTCTCCAATGATTCGATCTCTAAAAGCTACCAAGCTCATAATCCTCGATATGTTACGATTGTACTAAGTTCCTTATACGATGAGTAATCCTCTAGGGATAGATGTAATGAACGATGATAGAAATGATGCTAAAGATGCTTATGAGCTTATATGTATATGTGCCCATGTGTGGCTATTATGAAACCCCGAGCTTATATGGCCGTGTATATATATAGAATATATATATATATATATATATATATATATATATATATATATATATATATGCGCGCGCACCACCGGCATTGGGATACGGATAACCCCGAGCCTTGTATGTATGACACCGAGCCTTGGTATGTATAACATCGAACCTTCATGGTCGGGTATGCTATGTAAAGGTTATGTATATGCTATGTATATGATATGTAAATGATATGTATATGATATGAATATGATTATGAATGGAAATATGAATACGAATACGAAAATGGATACGAAAGGTAAATGAGTACGGATACGTATATGGATACGGATATGGATGTATGTACACGAATACGCAATAGAAATGGAATGTCCCTATGAAAAGCAAGTAAGTGTTATGACGATGATACTATTATCTCCCATCCTATGCTATTTCATATGTTGTCTATTATGCTTTCATATTGATGTTGATCATGCTTTACATACTCGCACATTCTTCGTACCGATGTCCTTTTGTTTGTGGACGCCGCGTCATGCCCGCGTGGGGAGACAGACTTGATCCATAGCTATATTTCTCGTGACTACATAGCTGAGCTCCATTTCATTCGTGAGCACAACTTTTGACATAGATTCTTTTGTGTATATATTTATGGGCACGGCGGGGTCCCGTCCCGCCTATATGATATGACATACTTCTTAGAGGCTCGTAGACATGTGTATATGGTTAGATGTGTTTGGCCTTGTCGGCCTATATTTTTGGGATATTATTTTGTTAGCCTCGTTGGCTTATGTACATTTATATGGGCACAGTTGCTAATGATGATATAAATGAATTGTCACCCAATGGGATTAGTATGATGATGAATGAAAAGTATGATTTAGCTATGTGGCTCACCTAAATGTAATGTGAAAGTATGTTAAGAGGCGCCTGCATACAACAAGATCGTCGTTACCTTCCGTCATCGTGACAATCATATTTTGCTAACCATTGTCACGACCTAAATCACTGATCGTGCGGGCACCTACCTTTTTCCCACTTGATAGGCTAACCCGTCCCTAAAAGATTCATCCAACAACATAAATAATAAATAAAAGCAACAGAAGTCTCAAATCATAGATAGATCGTATACAAGAGCTACTAATACAAGTTCGAAATATACAAGTCTAAAATATGCTGTGTCCTGTCTCGTGATAAGAAATAAAGACAAGAGAGATATAAAGGTCCTTAATAAAGGATCTTAACATAAATTTCACCTCGAAAACTCCAACCGGTTGCTCAGAACTCACCCACGAGGCTCGAAGGGAATTCAGAATAAACCTCAAAGACTTAAAAGACATGTACCGGGTAGCCACTCATAGGCGACAACAATTAGCTAACATATATAAAAGAAAGAAACTCGAAAGATAGGCATATAAGCAACAACATACAATCACTAAGCACATCCGAAGACTTGCAATAATGTGAACCACTAGATCTCGCAGTCTACAATCATAGCCTAGGCGGAAACCTCTAGTCCCCCGAATCCATCAAGTGTCTAGGTAAAAGATTAACAAGCACGCAGCCTCTCAAATGAATCAACAACCAAGGAATCAAGGCCGAAACACACCATGCAATACAACAAATACAATAAATCCTAATCAAAGATATGAATGGATGTAATATGAACGTACGTACTATGCAACACCGGCTAACCTGCCTCATATCGTACACACATGCGCGTACGAAACCTCTACGCCTCGATAGTCATGACCCATAGGACCCGCGGGTCCATGTACTAGTCACCTCATACATAGCCCGCAGATGACTCCACAACATACCTCAACCACTCCGCACAAAGCCCAAAGATGGTTCCATAACACCAGCTATTCCGCACATGTACCGCAGACGGCTACTTACTTGCATATTCATAGTCACTCCGGCACACAACCCATACCTTCTCCTTCACTTTCTCCACGGAACCACATCACATTATTATGAGAAATGTAGGATGAAATGCATTTATGAATGCCAACTTCAACAATAATAACGAGAGTGAATAAACATAACAACATCCTTAAATTAACTATCAATACTAACTTATTCTCAAATCTGTACAATGCCACGTCTGGAACAATTTCCATTCGGACCACATAGGTAACACCAAATAAAATATGCAAGAAATGCCATATTAGATGTGTATGTAGCAAACACCATGTGGGCCGTTAAGCCTCGTATGTTTCACTTTTCCTTATCACTATTAATATCAAATCACAGCTCATAACACAATAATGTAGAATGTACGAAGGATATTCTTTGTATCAATCTCAAGTGTAAATCATATTAAATCCCAATCGTGCCACATGGACACATATCACAATAATATCGAATCAATTTCTTTCCTCTATCAACGATAATGTCAAGACACCGAGAGAGAAACCGTATCACAACCACAATATGACAACTAAGTAACAAATCCAATACCACACACATGGCAAATGCCCAAATCACAACAAAGAGATGCATATGACCCAAAGTCAACAACAATACCAACCTATGAATATCTATCCCAACTTAATACCCAAAGGCTTAACATTCGCTAAAATGTAGGCCTAACCAAAAAGTAAGCCATAACCTACCTCGCTGCTGAGCTGGTGCCACGAACAATCAAATTTGAGCCTCGCCCTTCCAAAGAGCCTCCGAATACTCAAAGTCTAGCCATTATCGAATTCTAAGTTAAAAATGTGAAACAAATTCAAGACCCATATTTCTATACATTCATTCAAATCAAAATCAACTAAGTAAAAGAGGGAAAATCGGGCCCAAAGGGTAAACCTGGTATTTCAAAGATGGAAAGTTAGCAACTCAACATTCTAAAAAGTTTAATTCTACTCTCTAATTGCTAATTTATTCAAGTATTGATCAATTTCATCATTCAAGGCAAAACCCTCAATTTAGGCATAAACCTTAACTTTTCATATTTCAATTTCTCAACTAGAATGGAAGATTCAAGCCTATTAGTTAATAATCATGAGAAATTTCATGCTTAGATTAGTCAAGTCCATCAATTAATCTCATATTGAAGACTAAAATTCAAATAACAAAATACGGTTAAGACTCATCATCTTCCATTACTTCAGATTTTCCACCATCGATCAAGCTTTAGAAATATAAATAAAGAAAATCAGGGTTAGAGAGATTTACCCCAAGAAGAATCCACCTAGAACCTCTTCAAATCTCCTCAAAGACACTTAGAGAAATAATTTTGCACGGGAATGGAGTGGTTTAACTTAGCATTAAATACATTCTGTTTCTGCATTTCCTGCCGCAACGAAAATGTTCCGCTACAATGAAATCAAGCCCCGCGATGCTCACCACCCTATAGCTCATCCGCTCCAGCGGAGCTCCACCTGCTGGAGCAAATTCGCAAGAATCCAACTAGCTCCTGTTAGCGGACCAGGCCTCGCCGAGGCGGGTACGCTGTAACGCACGATGCCTCGCCCCAGTGAGACACCCAAAAATTGTTGGTTTTTCACCAAATTCTTCCCAAAACCCGGCAATCACCCAAGACTTTCTAGCTTCAAACCAAACATGTAAACATACATAAAGACACGCTAAGGACTCACTCGTGGTCTCGTAACCCCAAAGGCGTCTATTTCACCGAGCTACCACCCAATGGCCAAAAGTCAACTTTCCAACTAATAGCCCAAAACGCTCGAGTGCCTTCTAGAACTGAACCGAACAACCCAACAAGTCATAATCGACCCCTTCGTATCTCACGAAATCGACGGACTTTTCGAAAAGGTCCGTCTATCTAAAAGTCAACTATCTAGCCGGGCGTTTTTCACTTTAAAGTTCTAATTCTCATAACTCGCCATAAAACTAACTCGATTATCTTGGGAAACTTTTTACCTATCCCCACAGGTCAAAAAAATACTAACAGGGCTTGGGGAAGGGTCAACGGGGGTAAATAGGTCAAAATCACTATAATGACCAAAGGGTTCGTTACAACCATTTTTCCTACGAGAAAACTGAAAAATTCCCTCCCCTGTTTATACTACATCCCATAGACTACTAAAAGTCATCAAACAACCCAACAATAACAATACAATTCGATCTAAGCTTTTGCGATTACTTCAACAACTATATTGAGCGGCAAGCTCGAACATTACATATATACGTCTAATCCTATTTTTTTTCCATGAATAAATCTCAACATTTATAACATCTATTTTTACCGTATCATTTTCAGCCCAAAACATCATAAAAACAACCTTTAAAAAGCCACTCCTAACACTTCAATCTTCACTTTTAATCTCAAGTTTGATGTGTTTTTTCATCAATTTGATGAACATATAAGATGCTAAAATGTCCCACCCCTTTAGCTAAGTCAGCGACTACCATCCTTACCTAACAACCCTTATCCCAATATTCTTAAAGACGTGAAATAATAAATAAATAAGCGAAAAAGATAGAAATACGTAAGTCTGACATAATATATGATAAATAATGCGAAATACATCAAACCACCCCAAAACTATCTACCTACGGGGCTCTAACTGAATCTCAATCCCGGGAAAAACAATAATACATCAATACCCAATATGTCTTAAATATCAAGGAGACATAAAATAAAGAATCTTCAAGGGGGGACGTCCCCCTGCTCCCCTTAATATCACGACCTAACCGAGGCGCGGGCACCCTGTTTTCCCCCGGGACCCCTTAACATACTTTTCATCATATCAGGGACCCCCCCCTACAAATCATGCTTTTCATTCATCATCATTCTACCCCCTTGGGGAAAAAACACATCTATATCATCATTAACATCTATGCCCATCTACTGTACATAAGCCGACAAGGCTATCAAAATTTCCCAAAAATAGGGCCCAAAAAGGGCCCAAAAATATCTAACCATATACACATGTCTACTAGCCTCAAGAAGGGTATGTCATATATAACATAGGGGGGCGACCCCCCTGCCCATGAATATGAACAAAAAAATC